>NC_085136.1:270141763-270143745 GCF_035046485.1 Aedes albopictus
ATCCTCTCAGGATTCTGTGGAGAATCCTCTCAGGATTCTGTGGAGAATCCTCTCAGGATTCTGTGGAGAATCCTCTCAGGATTCTGTGGAGAATCCTCTCAGGATTCTGTGGAGAATCCTCTCAGGATTCTGTGGAGAATCCTCTCAGGATTCTGTGGAGAATCCTCTCAGGATTCTGTGGAGAATCCTCTCAGGATTCTGTGGAGAATCCTCTCAGGATTCTGTGGAGAATCCTCTCAGGATTCTGTGGAGAATCCTCTCAGGATTCCGTGGAGAATCCTCTCAGGATTCTGTGCAGAATCCTCTCAGGATTCTGTGCAGAATCTTCTCAGGATTCTGTGGAGAATCCTTTCAGGATTCTGTGCAGAATCCTCTCTGGATTCTGTGCAGAATCCTCTCAGGATTCTTCTCAGGCTTCAATAGAAAATTTTCTCAGGGCTCTGTGGCAAATCCTCTCCGGATTCTGAGGAGAATCCTCTCAGGATTCTGTGGAGAATCCTCTCAGGATTCTGTGGAGAATCCTCCCCGGATTCTGTGGAGAATCCTCTCAGGATTCTGTGGAGAATCCTCTCAGGATTCTGTGGAGAATCCTCTCAGGATTCTGTGGAGAATCCTCTCAGGATTCTGTGGAGAATCCTCTCAGGATTCTGTGGAGAAT
Organism: Aedes albopictus; assembly: GCF_035046485.1. Classification (NCBI taxonomy): domain Eukaryota; kingdom Metazoa; phylum Arthropoda; class Insecta; order Diptera; family Culicidae; genus Aedes; species Aedes albopictus. The sequence continues at coordinate 270,142,422 of NC_085136.1, forward strand.
CCTCTCAGGATTCTGTGGAGAATCCTCTCAGGATTCTGTGGAGAATCCTCTCAGGATTCTGTGGAGAATCCTCTCAGGATTCTGTGGAGAATCCTCTCAGGATTCTGTGGAGAATCCTCTCAGGATTCTGTGGAGAATCCTCTCAGGATTCTGTGGAGAATCCTCTCAGGATTCTGTGGAGAATCCTCTCAGGATTCTGTGGAGAATCCTCTCAGGATTCTGTGGAGAATCCTCTCAGGATTCTGTGGAGAATCCTCTCAGGATTCCGTGGAGAATCCTCTCAGGATTCTGTGCAGAATCCTCTCAGGATTCTGTGCAGAATCTTCTCAGGATTCTGTGCAGAATCCTCTCAGGATTCTGTGCAGAATCCTCTCTGGATTCTGTGCAGAATCCTCTCAGGATTCTTCTCAGGCTTCAATAGAAAATTTTCTCAGGGCTCTGTGGCAAATCCTCTCCGGATTCTGAGGAGAATCCTCTCAGGATTCTGTGGAGAATCCTCTCAGGATTCTGTGGAGAATCCTCCCCGGATTCTGTGGAGAATCCTCTCAGGATTCTGTGGAGAATCCTCTCAGGATTCTGTGGAGAATCCTCTCAGGATTCTGTGGAGAATCCTCTCAGGATGCTGTGGAGAATCCTCTCAGGATTCTGTGGAGAATCCTCTCAGGATTCTGTGGAGAATCCTCTCAGGATTCTGTGGAGAATCCTCTCAGGATTCTGTGGAGAATCCTCTCAGGATTCTGTGGAGAATCCTCTCAGGATTCTGTGGAGAATCCTCTCAGGATTCTGTAGAGAATCCTCTCAGGATTCCGTGGAGAATCCTCTCAGGATTCTGTGCAGAATCCTCTCAGGATTCTGTGCAGAATCTTCTCAGGATTCTGTGCAGAATCCTCTCAGGATTCTGTGCAGAATCCTCTCTGGATTCTGTGCAGAATCCTCTCAGGATTCTTCTCAGGCTTCAATAGAAAATTTTCTCAGGGCTCTGTGGCAAATCCTCTCCGGATTCTGAGGAGAATCCTCTCAGGATTCTGTGGAGAATCCTCTCAGGATTCTGTGGAGAATCCTCCCCGGATTCTGTGGAGAATCCTCTCAGGATTCTGTGGAGAATCCTCTCAGGATTCTGTGGAGAATCCTCTCAGGATTCTGTGGAGAATCCTCTCAGGATTCTGTGGAGAATCCTCTCAGGATTCTGTGGAGAATCCTCTCAGGATTCTGTGGAGAATCCTCTCAGGATTCTGTGGAGAATCCTCTCAGGATTCTGTGGAGAATCCTCTCAGGATTCTGTGGAGAATCCTCTCAGGATTCTGTGGAGAATCCTCTCAGGATT
>NC_085136.1:270144245-270144763 GCF_035046485.1 Aedes albopictus
AGTCATTTTAGACGCGAAAGAGAATTGAAAAAGTTTGTTCGGAGTTATTACGATTAAATTTTAATTTTCCCATACAACGTTGACCCATCCTTCTGCATTATTACACCTCAGGAGTCTGAAATGGTGTGATTGGATGAGATCGTCTAAGTGTTGTAAAGATATCTATCGCTTGCTTTAATTTTTCTCTCTGTTGAATTCCGACGAAGCACCCAACGCTAGTTTTGGCATACTACCGGTAGTTTCTTATGTGGTCTGAGACTATTTTCTTGCTTACCGTTCATCAGGTTATCGGAAAATCCGCGATTTGACGTGTCGCATGCATGGGTTTGGTTCGCTTTTACATTTGGCCACTTCCAGCGGAACACTCGGAACCGGTTTCGGAACACCATCGGTTGTCCCAAATATGGTCTGAAACTATTTTCTTGCAAACCGTTCATCAGGTTACCTAAGGAGCCGCGATTTGATGTGTCGCATGCATGTGTTTGGTTCACTTAAATATTTGGCGGTGGAGCGGGCCT
>NC_085136.1:270145263-270170263 GCF_035046485.1 Aedes albopictus
TTTCGGCGTTTTTCCGGGAAAACTTCTGCCATTTCTTCCGGGATTTTCATATGAAAACTTTTCTCAGAGCACTTTCCGGAATTCTACCCTAAGTTCCATCAAAAATGTATATGTGAATTCCTCTTGGACTGCCTTAGAGGATTTCTTCAAAAGTATGTACAAGAACTTTTTCAAAGGATCTTATGCAAATTAATTCAAGAGGTTTTCTGGAATTTCTCCATAAACTTGTCTTGAATATCTTACCCACAATAATATTGAGTACCTATCTTCAGAGGTTCTTTCTGAAATATCTGCATAAAATTGCTACGATGGTTCAGAGAAAATTGAGATTTTTTTTCACTTATGTTTTGAAAGTTTAGTTGAGAAATTTGGCTTAAAATTCTTCCACATAATTTTATAAAAGTCATTTGAAGTAATTTTGGATAATACCCTGGACATTTTGTTTAAAGAACCCTTTAAGAAATAATTGGATAATTGGAAGTTCCTTATCATTAAAATTGTTCTTTGGAAAAAAATCAAGAACTTTGTGGAAAACCCTAAAAAATGCGGGGAAAATGTCTTTAAATTTACCTCAAAGAGTAATTTTCAGCATAAGTAGTACTCATTATGAACTTCTAGAAAAACTGAGACTTCTGGAAGCTTTCCCGGGAAAATAAACATAAACTTGTAGCATACTCATCAATTATTTCCTAGCCTTCTCAACCACATGTTCTAGGACTTAAACTTTCACACAGTCCAGAAACACATTTGACCAGAAACACATTTGACCTAAACCGTCCTCCTACACTCAGCTATTTGCCACTTGGTTACAATCAGCACTTCAATATTAATTATTGCTTATGCTTATTCTCAAATAACCCAGAACGACGACCCATGTCGTTGTCACCTCAAGAAACACTTTTTATATAATTTCCGCGTAATTTTATTCCATTTTTATCGCGAAACATTGAGGCACTTGAACTCAATCTACAGGGGATACTAAAAAAACGGGGAAAGGTAAAATACTATACACTTTACACTTTACAAAAAATGTTCAAATCGCTGTAACTTTTCGAAAAGGGCATCAAATATGCTTACTGTGTTTCATAATATTAGTCATAAATGATCAAAATTTTATTTCATTCGGTCCATTGAATCCGGAGATATAACAGCTCAAAGTTGGCTATCGAATAATTATACCATTTTCTAGAATCTTTATAACTTCATGTAGAATGGCCCGATCTTTTCCAAATTTTAACCACTGATACACAACTAGTTGATGAGTTTACAGTCAAAATTTGAGAATATTTGATGCTCTTTTCGAAAAGTTACAGCGAGTTGAACATATTTTGAAAAGTGAAAATTTTACCTGTCCCAGTTATTTTGAGGATCCCCTGTATATTTCTTGCGGATCTATGACAAAAGGTCGAAGGTCAAAAGGTCTAAGGTCATAAGGTCGAAAGTCGAAAAGTCGAAAGGACAAAAGGTCGAAGAGTCAAAAGGTCGAAAGGTCGAAATAAAAAAAAAATACTAGGACAAAGGGTCGAAAGGTCGAAATAACAAAAAAATAACTAGGACAAAAGGTCGAAAGGTCGAAAGGTCAAAGTAAAAAAATAACAAGGCCAAATGTCGAAAGGAAGAAGGTTGGAAGGTCAAAGGCTCGAAGGCTGTTGTTAGTAATAAAACTGAAAAGCCAGGATTCGTTAGAGATGAAAAGTGGATTTCAAATTTATTCAAGTACCTGCAGCGTGATGATTTACGCCATAAATATTTTTCGCATTGCCTCACTCATAATCAATATGAGTTTTTGGATGGAATAAAAAGAAATGGTCAAAACGTATAGAAAAATACGTATAAAGTAACAAAAATGCAATGTCTAATAAGTACATTGAACTAGAGGTTATTATAAAAATAAAACGTAACGTTGATCTTCACATCTTTTGATATTTAAGTAGATCTTTGTAGGAGATCTCTTTGGACATATTTAACCCTAATGTAGCCGGCAGGGTACCCGGGTACCCAGCACTCATTTAAAATACACGGTGTAGAAAAAAGCAAAAAGTTTGCCGGCCATATAACGGTTAAAATCAAATTTAAAATAATCGCTGTGATAGTATAACTAGAAAGAACGACCTATTTTTAAAAGAAGGCAAGATTTTAGAAACGAATATATTATTAGTAAGTAGACAAAAAAATGTCAAGTAGCACTACTACTTACTAGAAAGAACAGCCTATGTTTGAAAGAAGGCATAGTTCTATTAAAAAAATTATAGTAATAATGTCAACAACTGCCAAAAAGCATTACTAGAAAGAACAGCTAATCTTTGAAAAAAAGGCTAAATTCTATAAAACAAATTAATAGTAGTAACGCCAATAATTGTTCAAATGAATCATGCATTCTACAACAAACTAGTACTAGGAAAACGCCAACTATTATAAAAACCCACTGTAATTAAAGGTTTGATTCCCGTTCCGGTCAGGAAATATTGTCAACTTCTTAGGAAAAGTGTATGCTTGTCATATAATATGAAAATTCATGCAATGATGGGCAAAGAAAGCCCTTTAATTAATAACTGCGAAAGTGCTAAAATAACCCTAAGTTGAAAAGATGCAGGCCTAGCTGCAGTGAGAATGTAAAGTAAGAAGGAAGAGGAAATAAAAGATTTATGGTTATTTTGATCTTCTGTATCATTGTCATTGTTCCCCTTCATCCATTTTTCAATTCGACCTTTCGACCTTTTTATTCTTAATCACTTAACCTAATTTACAGCTCTTTTGTCCACTGGGGCACTACGTGAGCAATTTCAATTGACAGCTGCACTTACATTTTGTACAGCGCCTAGATTCTATTCTACTTTATCGAACTGGTTGCCTCTCTGCTGCTTTCACTTTCTTCTACTTTATACCTAGTAGGATGATGAGCACAAGGATGATGATGGATGGCCGTTGTTGCTTTCCAGTCCGATTGGGGGTCCATTATGAGTAGCAGTTCGCCGATGTCCAGGTATCCGGGTCCGTTTGAGCCATGGGGCTCACAAGAGGGTCAGTGTCAGTTGCTCTCGGGGGAAAAGCAACTGACGAAAAATTGCAAGTGCCGGGGCTGGGAATCAAACCCATGACCATCCGCATATGAAGCGAACGTGTGACCAACTACGCCACGGGCCCCGGCACATTTTCGACCTTTTGTCCTAGTTAATTTTTTTCAATTTCGACCTTTCGACCTTTTGTCCTTTCGACCTTTTGTCCTGAGTATTTTTTTTATTTCGACCTTTCGACCTTTTGACCCTTCGACCTTTTGACCTTCGACCTTTTGACCTTCGACCTTTTGACCTTCGACCTTTTGTCCTACAACCATGTCTTGCATATGCACTAATTTACCGGACTGTCACCAAGAGCATAGCGACACAAGCGTTGGCGCCTTACTCTCACTCTCTTTAATCTATCATTCTCTCTCTCTTTCTCTCTCTCTCTCTGGATTCCCTTATTGAACCGTATTGATCTTAGCGCAACTTCAAGCACCTCCCATTAGAATAACAATAATGAAAAGATCAAGAAGTTTGCATTAAACTTAAGTTAGCTTGACGTTTGAAAACCTTAATAAACGCAGTCTGTTAACAACCATCATCGGGATATCATGTAATATTACAAGATATCACAAACTTCTTAAAGAATTCCCAGAAGAACTCCTGGCAAACTTTCTAGAAGAACCCCTAAAAGGGACAGGAGTTTGAATTTCACGTGGTCTGCAAGTTGCCGTAAACTTGATGCCACGGGGCCCCGTGGGGGGGTGGGGGGTTGGGCTGCAGGATTTTTAAGGCCCCGGTTGATCATCTAGACCCCCTGGAGTCGTATCTTGTTTATATGGCTTGTGCCTTGTTTATCCGGAATTCGGCATTTATGTTTTGTCATGTCTTCTTGGTCTATGGTGCCCTGGGTTTTTTTGGCCTAGGCGCGAGGTGCAATGATCAACTTTTTGTGTGGGGTACCCTACAGTTGCTTCGACTTTTCAGCCGCCGGGATTCTTGTGATCCCTGAGAACCCCTAAAAGGATTCTAGAAGGTCCTCTTAGACGAACTCCCGGATAAATTTTCAAGAAGGAACTGCTAGAAGAAGTCTTAGCAGTACTCCTTGTGAACCCAGAGAAAATAAAAAAAAAATCATGTAGGCATTCTTGAAAGAATTGCTAGATAGAATTTATAAAACAACACATAAATCAGAAACCAGAAGAACATTCCCGGGAGAATAATTGGAAAAAAATTAATGAGGGATTTCCTGACTCAATTCTCAGACGAAATGGTGTTAGAATTCCACGATAAATTTCTGGTAAATCTCCCGAAAGAACTCCTGGAAAAATGCCTAGAAAAATCGCTACAAGAACTCCTGGAGGAATCCTTGAAAAAAAAATCCCGGAAAAATCTCCAGGAAAAATTGCAGTGAAACTTCCGAAGGAACTCGTGGAATAATCAACGGGAGGAGCTACTAAAATAATTTAAAGACGAAATGCTCGAAACATTTTCTGGGGTAATCCTGGTAAAAATACAGAGCAACTTCTTATTAAATTCCGTAAATAGTAGCTGTATCTTTCCTCTTTTTAACAACAATTTGTTTTGAGGTGGTTCTCGGAGAAACTTTCGAGTTCTAACGGTTTAGATGAGCCACCATTTGATCAAAATCGAGGGGTATGCAAAAATTGTTGTGGCTCTAACTAACGGGGGTCCATCAATTTGAGTAACCAAATGCATTTTCCTTAAAATGAAAATCGCCACCTTAAACATTTTTTAAGACAAGGTGTAAATAGTGGGCCGGTCTCAGCGAGAATTACCCATATGAAAAATTCAACATATTTGTAGTTTCGTGTCACAATATTAGCTCAATTCATCAAAGAAATAAATGTTTAAGAATCATAACATCGCGTATCTCCACAACAGCTTGATTTTGCCGATTTTTTTTTTTCAAAAATTCTAGAAGTGTCTAAGTTTTTTTTTTCAACATCAATCGTAACTTTACTTAATTATTTTTTATTGATTTCATCACTATTATGTAATCTCTGAATGGAATGTTTTTTACTACTTTAGAAATAGGGTCGAGAATTCCACGACATAATATCGAACTTAATGCGTTGCTATCGGTCATTGTTGTAGTTATATAAAAGCTCTTCATGAATCTACTGCCAACCACCCACAATAAAAAATCCATGTACTAGCTTGACCATCCAACAAGGTAAGCGTTATTTTAATCCTAACTTTTTTAATATAGGGTGACGATGGGTATTATCGGCAGGTTTGTTCTCTTCGTCATGGGGGGTTTGTGTCAAACTTGGTCGTATAACTCAGCTTGGTTGGGAAGGATTTGAGGCCAACTCTGAGTTCAACAGCTTTCAAAAAACCCCCCATGGCGAAGAGAACAAAACTGCCGAAAATATACAATTTCCCCTACGTACATTAGAGTGTCACGAAGAACTAATATTCCAAATATACAAAGTTTTGCAAAAAAATGAAATGTTGTCGATTAACTAAAGGCGTAATATCTCAGCTTCTAGACAAGATATTTTAAATCGTTTTTAGAGAAATAACGCATACAAACAGGACTATGTATCAGATTAAACTTTCATACTTGAAAATAAAAAAATGTGCATGTATTTTTCTATTAAAATTAGATGAAAAATTCCCAAATAGTTGACCTTTTATCAGCACGAAAACGGTTATGCCGTCAATATAACTACCATATTTCAAGCCTAACTTTACCAAACACCGTATCTAACAAAAACTACAAACGGAAAAAATCGAAGGGGAAGTTTGCTGTTCCTTTAGCAACTTGTACATTGAGCATTTCAAAAACATGAAAAATCCGAGTATTTTTTCACAAATCATCCCTAAAGGTGAGTGATACAAGTAGTCCTTAACGAAATTCAGCGCCTAATGTGAAAATCTCTTTTTTGTTTACATATGTTACATACGGTGTTTTGTGAAGTTAGGCTTGATTTCAAAAACTAATGCACTTCAAGAATGCCTCAAGGTCAATAGAAAAAAAAAAATTCTTAAGTTTAAAATATATTACGAAAAATGATTTTTTTGAGACTTTTTTGAAAAAAAAAGACCATTTCTCAAAAATCGGCCTGGCGGAACTTCTATATGATTTTTTAGAAAATCGAAATGTTCTACAAAAATGCTTCAAATAAGGACTGTATCGAAAATGGACGGTTCTTCTATGAAATCTTCACAATATAGTTAAGTTTAGAACAGCTTGAAGAAATTTGGAAAATGTTTAGTATTATTGATAATATGGTTCTATGAGTATACCACACAAAATAACAATCTGTACAAACTGCATTTTTTTTTTATTTTTTTAACGTTTTAATAAGGCCGATGCAAATATTTAATTTGTTTTATGTCACCCCTCCCCCCTTCAAAAATCCGATAATATTGAAGGGGCGAAAAAAAAAACATGGCGGCCAATGACTCCATTTTCAATAGATGAATTGTTTTCAAGCATCAATTTTTCAATAGTTAGTAGTATTTTTTCAATAGTGTGTATAATTTTAAATTTTTCAATAGTTTTTTTTCGATTGTTTCTTATTACTTTTTGTCCCCCCCCCTCGTACCGAATGAGAGGTCTCGAACATAAAAGAAAAATAATATTTGCATCGGCCTAATTTGTAGCGAAAAAAAAAATGTACGGGGAAACATCTGGAAAATAATTATTATTACTAGCAATTATGTACACATAACATATCACTCAATACCGACTTTTAAAATTCTTATTTTGGATAGAAAAACCTCCAACATTTAAAATATGGTCTATCCCAAAAAACACCTACTTTTTGGTTGAACTTTGACGCTCTGTTTTAAATATCTTTAGAGATTATAAAATTCCGTTCTTTGGTAAAACTACCTCTTCAAAAGATTTAAATACATACCCAATTGAAAAAAAAATGCAAATTTTCTACTTTATGTATTTTTTATTTGCGTAATCGTTCTTTGAAGACGCATAAAGAAAGAGTTCCTCGAAAAATTTTTTTTTTTATTTTAAGAATTGCCCTAAACTGCGCGTGGAGGGAATTTTTATTGATAAAAATAATTTTCCTACATCATGAGCATTCTGTAAAAGAATATATTTGCGCAAAAATAAGAGAAAAAACCGAATATTATTCCAAAGTTTTCGCAATTTCAAATTTTTTTGTCCAAAATTTGAAAAACATATGTGCAATCTTTGAGGTAAAAGTCCAAGTTAAATGATTATTTTTTGAAAATTAGAACTGCCATTCTTTATTCAAAAGATTTTTATAGTATCTCCAAATATAAAGAAATATTTATTTCGAACAGATTTTAGGCAATTGTGAACGTTTATAGATTATTTCCGATACAGTCCTTATGCATATCTTTCATTTAAGGGTTGAGCACCTTGACTTTTTAACATTGATTTTGTTTTTTGGGACAGCCTAATCTCTAGGAATTCTCGCGGAAGCTTCTCCAAGAATACTTCTAGAAGTAACTTCCTAAAATTTCATAAGAAATTCATCCGAAAGTTTTCCGGGATTGTTTTTTCGGGAAATCCTGGAAAGTTCCTCCGGAAATAATTGTGAAGGATCTTCTGGGGAATCTTCTAAAAGCTCCTAGGAGAATTCTTACGAATGTTCCTCCGTGGATTCCAGGAAATCTACCGGAAGTTTCGCCGGAAATTGCACCTGAAAACTTCTGATTATATTTTTCACAAGTTCCTCCAGAACTTTCATAGAACTTATACGGGAGTTCTTCCGGAAATTCCTCGAATAATGCCTAAGGAAGATGCTCAGGGGTTTTATTTTTCTGAAAGTTGTCAGGAAAAGTCTGTCAGAAATTCCTCCTTAAACTTTTTGGGGCGTTTCTCCAGGAAAACATTCGGCATTTCCTTTGGAAACTTCATATGGAAACTTCTGTCAGAACATTTCCCGGAATTCTGCCTAAAAATCCATAAAAAAACGTGAATTCCTCCTAGAGTACCTTTGAGTATTCCTCTAAAAGTACGTACAAAAACTCCTTCAAAGGGATCCTATGCGAATAATTTAAAGAGTTTCTCTGAATTTTGCCTCCAAATTTGTCCACAAGATTTCAAAGAGATCCTTAAAAGTATATTGAATGATTCCCTGGGAAATTCATTTCATGAGTTATTTGAGAAATGATTGGATAATTTTCTATGAAAGTTCACAATAAAACAATGTTAAGATTTTTTCCTTGAGTAATGAAGCTTGTGGAAAGCCCGAAACGACGGCCTGGTGAAAATTCTGAAAATTTGCCGCAAAGAGTAATTCTTAAACTATATGTTACCTCATTTTGAAGCACAATATCTGTGCAATAATTTCAGGAAAACAAAGAGAGATCTGGAAGCTTTGCCGTAGAAATTAAAATTCTTATCGAAATACTAATCTAAAGCAAGCTTCAAACTACTGTGTTATTTTATTTTGTACTTGAGCACTTGTGAAAAGCTTGAAATAAGGGGATCGGGTTCGCTGGTTTTATTTTTCTTGTGCGCCTGAAATCATGCAAAAGTCGGCCACTGTTGCAGCCATTTTGGGATCCTAACAACTGAACTGACTGAGACCTCGACCTGAGACCTTGGAGAGATGTTTGTCGGCGAACACCACACTGGTTTTCGAAGCATCGATCAAGGATATATCGAATGTTTAACCTGCTGATGATCTAAGACAATTTTGGGGAGTATACCTTGCAGACTCACCTCACATCAGAACATGGACAACCCTACTAACAATTGCCAGCCGCAAACAAGCATGCATGCTGAATTGTTGCTTTATAATAGTAATTATAGCTGAGCTAAAATTATGCTGTACACATTACTGTACAAATGCTATTTCAATTGAAAATGTAGCCAATGTTCTACTTTTCGTATTGGTATTAACAATGATAATTTTAAACACTTTTCCAACGTTTCATAAGGTTTTTATTCGACTCGCAGTTATTCCTTTACAGCATAGTTTAACAAGACTTTTTTATGCTTCTTGTTAAGTTCATGTAAAAAATCGCACATGTATCTGTATAATGTGTTTTTCACAAGTCAAATAAGCGCTTTCGTTTCATCACACTTCGACTCAGAGCACAAGATGAAAAACACGTGTTTTTTTACTGAACAACAGCTGAATTAATCTGTTGTTCAGTCGTTAACCATAATGTCTGTGCTAATTCACCACTGCTAAATAGGAGTCGTAGTCTGATCATTATTATACCACGGGAAGTTTATGTTTTGGTTTGAGCCCTGCAATTCATTATCTCTAGGATGGCGCAGATAGGAAGGCATGCGGCTGGCAATCGACGGGTCTCGAGTTCGAATCTGGATTTAGGTAAATTTATATGTAGTTATTATTCCACAATATTTGTTCATAGCATTAAATTCCAATCATAAACTCTCGTGGAAATTGAAAAATTTTGCATTTTATTTATTTTCAATCGTTTTTGCTAAAGCTGAATAACAGCTTTACTATATACAGTCGAACCTCCATGAGTCGATGTTCCTTGACTCGATATCGACTCATGGAGGTAAATTTTTCCATACTGAAAATTAATTTCTGGGTTACTATGATGGTCCCCCCAAAAAGCTTTCCAAGGGATTTTGTTCTATTTCTCGATATTTCCTTGAGTCGATGGTCCCTTCAATATCGACTCATAGAGGTTTTACTGTAGTTGTAAAACGATTTAATAACAAACAGTTCAGTTGGTACACAACACTATGCTTTATAGTTTCTCCAAATTTGTGTGAATAAAACCCGAACAAAAGTTGTGCCTGAAAATTATTCAAATGTTATTCATCATCATGCTGAATCAATTCATCGCAAAGGTGCTTGTAAAATGAGTGATTGTTAGTTGGGAAGGTCAGTAACTTCTTGGGAACACGCGTGTTTATGTCATTGGCTGGGGCTGCATTGAGAGCGAATTTTGTGCATAAATTATGTCGGAGCTGCAATGAAGTAATCTAGATCGCGAATACAGGTCTTGTTACTGGGCAAGGGAGTTTCCAAGGCGTTTCCAGAGAGCCCAAAAAAGGGAGTGCCTAGGGGCTTCAAGGACATGTCTGAGGATTTCGGGAGCATTTAAGGGCGTTCCGTCAGGTTTCGTTGATGTTTTAATACTGTTACGGGGATTTCAGGGCGTTTAAATTCATAGTATTAAGTGGGTTGCAGGGACGTTTGGATGAGCCTCAAGGGCGATACAGAAGGGTCTTAGGAGCCTTTGAAGGGCGTTCCAAGGTGGTTTAGAGGTTGATAATGATGATTTCATGGGCCTTTCGGAATCACGGAAGCTTTAGGGCGTTTTGAGGCATTTCAGGTAAGGGTCGTATCACGGGTGTTTCAAGACCACCCTTAAATTAGAGGGTTTTCATGAGCATTCCAATGGTATTATGGGGGTTTCGAAGGTTTTTTGAAGGGATATTTGAAAATCCTTCGAAACTTCCTGAAATCCTTCTGAAATCCCCCTAAAGCGGACCTCATGTTGCGCACCTGAGATCCCTCAAAACCCCCAAAACGCTTGCATAACGCACCCCTTGGTATCAACTAAAATGTCCCTGAACCACCCCTGAAACGTCTCCGAGAATCGCTGGAACTCCCCTAGAATCCTTTGAGATCTCTTGAAGCACGCCTGAGGTCGCTGGAACTCCCTGAAACCCCCAAAAACGCACCTGAGGCCCTTTAAAGCGCCGTAGAACACTTCAAAGCTCAATGAAACCCTCTTACACGCTTCTGAGAGCTCCTGGTAACCCCTTAAATGCCCCCTGATCAGTGTTGCTATAATTATCGTCATTATTATATTGTCTTATGGCCAACATCGTTTGTGAATACTGTCGTTGCATACATCATTTTCCCTTGTTGTATAGGAATTTCTATGTACATGGGGCAATTATGCGTAGAACGGCAGAGAAATTCTCCCTCTTTTAATGCAACGCATTCAAAACGTGCATAAATAAAAAGTGATTGATCTTTCTTGGTTTCACATCATAAACTCCATTTTCGAAAATCCTCAAATGGACAAATAAAATTTAACAAATTCGAGAAAAAACTTCAAACCTCTTCGACAGAGAGGAACCCCACTGTATGTGCTCCATACTCAGTTCGAGGGTGGTGGGTGCGACTTCGAAGATCAACAGCGAGCACCTCGCCAGCTTCTCGCAGTTTCCTCCTGCGGCAATCCAGCAAAGATATACCTAGATAGAAGTGGCAGAGCTGAAATTTCCCATTTTCCTTATGAAGCATACCGATTTTCTTTGATGTCATACCATGTGGTCGGCCACCAGGCAAAGGCGTTCGTCCTGTTGTTGGTTTGACTTGAGATGTTCAATGAACTAGAACCATTTCCTATCTATGCAGAGCTGTGTGAGCTAAGCAGGACAGTAGCATCCTTCATGCACTGGTGCTGAGCCACTGACTAAGGTAAAGGGAAGACGTTCGTTCGTTCGTTCGTTTGTTCTCCTCAAGTTGGATTTCATTTAGATTATCATGGTAATCGCTAGTCATGTGTGAGCGTACGTAGGTATTAGAGTGGGTCAACGTTGTATGGAGAAACTTTAAATTTGATCGTATCAACCCGGAACAAAGCTTTTTCGATACAGGTTAGCGTCCAAAGTAACTGTGCAAAATTTGGGAGCGATTGGTTGCGTCCCCGTATTCCGCATTGCGATTGAAATTTGTATGGAAGTTAGTATGGGAAAACGTACTTTTTCGCATTTTACTCATAAGTTGAATTATTTTATCCAATACCTTGTAACTAATGACGTTAAAGTATAGCCTAGGATATGCCGAAAAACTTTACCGAAGACCGCAAAGTGATCCGACGCTTGTGAAAAAAGTTATTCGCCTGGTAACTTAGGCCAAAAATTGAGATTTTATTATTGATGTTATTCCTTTACATGTTAAATGTTAAGCACCACCGGGCAATCTGTACGTTAAAACTTTTTTCACAAGTGTCGGATCACTTTGCGGTCTTCGGCAAAGTTTTTCGGCATATCCTAGGCCATACTTTACCGTCATTGGTTAGATTGTTTTAGACGAAGAATTTCTATTTATGAGAAAAATGCAAAAAAGCACGTTTTCCCATACTAAATTCCATACAAATTTCAATCGCAATGCGGAATACGGGGAAGCAACCAATCGCTCCCAAATTTTGCACAGTTACTTTGGAAGCTAAAATGAATCGAAAAAGCTTTGTTCCGAAAAATCGACTTTGTTGACCCAGTCTAGTAGGTATCTATCTACGCACGCACTCATATGTGCAGCCATGGGGATGGCAAGGAGCTTCTCTAAGAAGACCCGTTTCCTCGGAAGCCATGTAACGTCAAATTCATGCGCTTTGAAACCGTATTATCCCCGTACATCTTCGGGTATGATGGTTGAATGGTTCCCGAAAGAGCAATGTCCTGTTTTTGCCACTCTTCGATCTGTTTTAGCACCGTGAATGGATGGTTGGATAGCCATCCATGTCTTGGAAATTGCGAAATTGCAAACCTGACTTTGAATTGGGTGAGTGAGTGGTACAAAATGATATGCAAATTAAGATGTTCGAGAAAAGAAATGTGAACATGAGAAAATCCAGTCCGACACGGACACGGACACGGACCGTTCTGATGGTCGGTTTCTTCGGTTTATGACGGAGGAGACGTGGACTTGGCGAGAGTGAGATTTGAACGTTTGAATAGTTTGAAGCAGCAATGAAAGGAAGAAAAGCAATAAAATGTGCACCTACTGAAGCGATCCAATTGTACTATGAAGATTCACGGTTCAGTAGAACTGGAAATGTGCTTCATTCTACAGGTTGAGTTGAGGTTATGTACATTAAATTTTATATGGACTTCTTGCATTGAATGAAGGCACAATCAAACAGATAAATTGGGCATATAATCGTATTCAAAGTTGGGAGAAATTTGAAATAATACGAAGGTTTATTGGTATTTAGTTTGAATAGAAGTTCCTTCTATTGGTGAGCTCGTTCCATACTTTTTTTTTACTATTTTCGAAGAATCGGTTGTATTTAATTACCCATGTTCAAAATTGTCAAACTCAAGCAGTTTTTTCATTAACCTGTAGTTTTGTTGTCCTTGGATTCTTGGATAAACTGAACAGATAAATTGCCGTTGAAATTCATTGCAATCTTCAGCTGCATCACACCAAAATTACAGTACATCGGATGGGTACTCATTCATATGCACGAACTGTCAAGCATGATTCTGTTCTTCAATTTAAATTCCACTACAAAAAGAAAATCGTATTCACCCGAAACCCTACCGACTCAAATGGAGCAGAAATTTATTCAAACACCCATTCGTAAAGGGAGGTGGATCCAACCGAGATGACAGAGACAAAAATAAGAACAGAGAAACCCCGAACGAGGAGCATCCCAAAGAGCAAATACTTTCAGAAGTACCCACTAACTGATGGGGCAACAGCGACAGCAAGCAAGCAGTAAGCAGCAAGCTCAAAAAGTAGGTATTTGGTGATTCTGTTGGTCGTTCCAAGAAACAAATTAAAATTGCACTGCACCGAGACCGACGAAGACAACGACGACGACGACGTCAACCGAGGCACGATGACAACCGGTGAACGGCTATGTAACAACAACAGCCAACCTACTTCCCGAGCAGGGAAGAATGTTAGGTATTGAATATTTGTAAATGAAAAAAAAAAAAACAAAATGATTCCAATTGAAAAAAAAATGGCGTTCTGGTGAGATTCGAACCTATGACTTCGTATCGATAGACTGGCGCCTTAACCAACTATGCCACATAACAGGCTGACATTCTCCGCATAGCAAGCCACAATGCCAAAATGGCTTAGTTGGCTGCAGCGTCAATTTAGCGAAAACGGAATCATGGGTTCGAATCCCATCAGAACGCCATTTTTTACCAAATTCGTCTCTCAAATTGTCACGGTAAACATGTTGTGCCTTCAAATTACAAGTTTCCAGTGTGTTTCAGATAACATCAGAGGCAGCATTTTACGGTATCCAGTCAATGTGTCTGCTTCGCGGAAGCTAAATCCTTCTGAGGAGGTTCTTAGAACTATTGTGAAATAATAAAATAAAAATAAAAAAGAAATTGAGGTTTTACTTATTAACTTAACTTTTCAAACGTTTATTATTAGATTTAACATTATTGCTTAGTTTCTTTCAACCATTAGTGTTCAAATAAGTCTGATGTCAGTTAACTACAGAAATTCAATCCAGCTCGGGACATCGCCCAGGGTCAAGACATCGGTCGGTCGGAGAACAGCGGCAGAAGGGCCTCCTTTGCTATTTAGTCACCAACATTGCTGGCTGGTTCGCTTTTCCCAGACAATCTTATTACTTTGCATTTTTCTCGGTCGTCGTCGTCGTTGTCGTCGTCATCTTCATCGTCGTCCCGTTGGACCCTTGTTCTAGGAACGAACCGTGGTCTAATGCAATGTTCTGCTTAAAAGTCTTTGACTGCTCTTACCTTTGACTCGGCGTGGGAGCGGGGCGGTAATCAGCTACATCAAGATTAGATCCACAACGATCTAGGGGAGAGCTACAGTCTCCGGATGTGACGAGTAGGTGTCTTAGTCTGAAATGAAAGTGAAGAAAAGGGAATATGAATAACGTGTTGTTACCATGACTTTCTTGGGCATAAAGTATCTTTGCACTCTAGAATTTTTCTGAAATTCTTTCAATTAAAAAATATGAGTATTTAATTCAAATCATCTTTTTAAAACTCATCTTGCTGTTCTATATATGTTTAATTCTTTCATGATTCTATTATGAAAATATTCTCATAGATTTCTACGATCTGACTAAACTCAGATCTTTTTATTTTCAGTGTTTAATAATTGCTTATTTGCTTACAGTAAGCAATTGTCCCTTCCTCAGACTCCTAAAGGAACTCTTGCTGGAATCACGGAAGAATTTATATCTGGGAATCCTCCTGAACTTCCTTTTGCTCCTTGAGTTCGTTCTGAAGTCTTTAGATAACCCCTTGAAGAACTGCTGGAGGAATCTCTTAAGGAATTTCTTAAATGAAATTCCGAGAGAAATCTTAGGGAAAAAAAACTTATTGAAAATCTTAGAAGAACCATCTGGAACAATTCAAGCAGAAATATCTTGAGGAATACCACAAATAACTTTTGAAATGAATTCTACAAGGGACGCTAGGGGAAATTCCAGAAATGAAAAATATAACAGGGATTGTTTTAGAAATTCCTGCACATAGGGTATCGGGATGCTTCGTTGGCATAGTCCCCTCGTTCGGCTATCTCAACATAAACCAAACACTCAAACAAACACGCATAACTGGGTATCGGAAAACTATGCGCCAAACAACTGTAACATTTCGTTTCAACTTTAGCACTTTGGAGCATTTAAATTGAATGAAAATGTCACTTTGTTTAGCTTTTGTAGACGCCATGATTCTTCGGCTTAGTGGGTAGTCTATACACATGTTCATAAATGGCATGATTCTGGAACATTTCGAAGTTAGTTTTCAATAACTGAACATTTGATGCGACGGTCAAAAGACGCTATTTTGAATTTGTATATTTATTTTCAACGAACAATAACTATTTTACAAATTGAATGTGGGCCGAATATTGAGGACATTTTTTTCACTATGTACCCAAATCTTGGCCCATCAGTAAAGTGACGTCAACAACACCGATAAAGTGACGTCAACAACATTGCTTGTGTAAAAACCAGAAAGAACGAACAGGAAGAAAGATTTTGTGTGCGGTGACTGTAAACATATAACACAATAATAGGGTTGCGTTGTTTTTGTTACTAAATTAAGAAAGAACTTTAGTTTAAGTGATTTATTTATAGTTTTTTGCAAAACTGGATCCGAAAATGTAATTCAAAAGTAAGATTTGTGAACAAACATAGATAATACTTCAGCAGAAATATTGAAAAAATGAGATAATAAGTTGTTCTAGTACATGGAAAGCAATAGGCCAACGTTGTATCCACTAATAGGCCAATTTTTGTACCATAGACCAACGTTGCATACCATCGCTTCGAATCTTTTCAACTTAATTAAGTAAATTCTTGAATATTTACGTTAGTTTACTTCCAGTTAGTGAAACATGCATTGCCTAGAGTGTGTAATAGAGTCAACATATTATTTCTAGTGCTATTAATTCATGAGTTATGGTCAAAATTGTCAAGACGGCTTGCAAATTAGGCCAAGGAATGGTACATACACCCTATTTCTTCTGAATTTTTTTCCGATCTCTTCAGAAATTCTTTGAGAGATTTTTCCAGAAATTTATCAAAAAATTTATTTAGAAAACCATTCGTGAATACCCAGTCAACCAGTGATCGCATAAGATGTTGAATAAGATGTTAAAGTGGAGGCGATATGCGTACATTTAACATGCGCCTAAATGGAGGCATGCACGCATATGGCCTCCACTTTATCATCTTTTACAACATCTTATACGATTACTGGTTATTAAGATATATCTTAATAAATTCCTCTATGGATTCCAGTAACAAAATCTCCAGATATTTCTTAAGAAACTCTTCCAGCAATTCCTACAGAAATCTGCCAGGGAGTTTTTAGAAAAATTCGCCCGGATTGCCTTCGGAGATTTCTCTAAGAACTCCTTAAGGAACTCTTCCAGGGTATCGTTTAGTAGATTCATAGTTTACTTTAAAAAAATCTAGAAAGTTTTCTCGAGTTAATTCCTTAAACATAAATTTAGGAACTCCATTATAAAGCCTTTCTTGAATTCCAACTGGAAATACGCCATGAATATCTTTGGAAATTTCTCAAGAATTCCTTTCACGAATCTTACACGGATTTCATTTGATTTCTTCCTTTTTATTTTTTTTTCAGAATTTCATCCAGGAATTTATCCCAAAAATTCAACTTGAAAAACGTTCAAGAGTCTCCTCAGATATCTCCCATAGATTCTTTCAGAAATCCGTTCGAGAATTCGTTCAGATAATCATCCGCGGGTTTCTTCAGAAAATCTAAAATAGCTTCCAGAATTCATTTAGAGAATAAGAAATTCCCCTGGAGATTTCTACGCAAATTCATAAAGAAATACTTTAATAAATTTAATCAATAACTTCTTTAAGACATCTTCTTTGGATTTTTTTTTTGTAAAATTGTTGCATGGATTCCTTCAGAAACCACTCCAGGAGTTCACTCTTAAAACCCACCAGGATATGTTGCAGAAACTCTTTCAGCAATTTCTTCAGAAATACTTCCAGGGATTTTTTTCAGAATCTTCTCTAGCGCTTTCTTCAAATCTTCCTAAATGAATTTTCAAGAAATTTCCTTTAAGAACTATTTTGAGAAAATTTCCTTGGGTTTTAGAAGTAAATTCCACCAGGGATTTCTTTTGCAATTATTCTTGGGAAATTTTTCCGGAAATTTCTACAGGATTCCTTCATTAATTCTTTCAAAGAAAATCTGCCAGAGACTTCATCAAAAATTCGTACAGGTATTTCTTCAAGAAATGCACCAAGATTCGTTAAAAGGTTACTTTACAGATTCTCATGAAATTTGCTGAAAGAATATAACGAGAAATTTCTCCGTGGAACCATCGATAAAATACTACAGGAATTACTACAGAGATTCTTTCATTGTTATATTCAGTGATTCAAAACGGAATTCTCACAGGATTTCCTCCAGATATTTATCCTTGCATTTCTCTAAAAAACTCCGACATTTCTTCTTCGGATAACTCGATTAATTCCTCCATATATTCTTCAAGGAATTTATTCGGAAACGTTTCCTTTGAATTTCGTCAGGAATTCTATTAGGAACATCTCAAGAGTGTTTTTGAGAGATCTTAACAGAAGCTTATCTAGGCGTTTCTCCAGGAGTTTCTTTAGGAACTCTTTTAGAAATACGAGCGCAGATTTCTCCAGGCATATTTTCAGGAAAATTCCTTATAAAATTTTATCAATAGATTCTTTAGGATTTTTTTTCCACCAAAGGTTTATCTTGAAGTATCACCATGTTGTTCTACAGAAATTCCTTCCGGGATTCTTTCCAGAATGCCCTTGGGATATCTTCAGAGATTCATTCAAAAGTACTTCCTGAGATATCTACGAGTATTTTATCGGAGATTTCTGTTTTGTTTTCTTGTTTTTTTTTTTTAGAAATTCCTGCTTGAACTCGTTCAAAACTATTTTCAGAGACTTTTTCAGAATTTTAGGAATTCCCTCAGAACTTTTCAAAAGTTTCATGGAGTTTTTTTTTCAGAAATATCTCTCAACGTGAAAAAAAAATCGGTTGAGATTCCTTTGCAAATTTTTCCACGAGTTTCAAATATTTTTTTTAGAAATGGATCTGCGGTTCCGTCTGAAATATCTTCTGGAATATAGGGATTCCTGTAAGAATTTCATCAGGATTTTTTTTCGGAAATTTTCAAAAAAAAAAACAAAAAAAATCTGAAACAACACTAGAAAGAAACCTGAAAGAATCTATTAACAGCTATGCCTTTATAGCTTACCAGAAACAGTTGTTGAAAAATTTCTGGAGCGATACAAAAATATCCTAAATCAATTGTGAACTCTGGTTGAATGTTAGGGTGAATGCCTGAGATCAATCCTGTAGAAACTTCTTAAGATACCTTATAAATTCCATAGCTTGAGAAAATTCTCTTATTGATTTCTGAAGATATCCGTAGATAATTTTTGTAGATATCGTTCCAGAAATGTCTACAACATTTTCAGACAAAGGTACTTGCGGAATCCCTCTGGAACTTTTTTATAAGAATTTTAATACAATTTTTGAAAGAATAAATATTTACACAAAAGTTTTTAAAGTACCACCTGGAGAAATTTCTGCAGGAAATCCAGCAGAAACTAAATAGAAATTCTCGAGGATTTCTACAGAGTAAAACTGAAAAAAAAAATCATGAAAAAATGAACTGTTGAAGAAAATTTGGAAAGAATACCAAGAAGTGCTGGAGAACCCTTTCCAAATATTAATAGAAGAATTTCTTTTCAGAAAAGTGCCAAGGTATGTATTCCATATCCTGCAGGAATTGCGGAGAGAATCTTTGGGAAAAACCCTGAAGAAACATCCGAACAAATCCTTATAATCCCTGCTGGAGGAATCGCTGGAGGAACTTCTGGAGAAACTCTTGCAAGACATTGTGAAGGATCTCTTGAGACTTTTCTTTTACAGTTCCTAAACAAATGCCTGAGAGAATCTCCTATTATACGTAGTTGCAATCGAATCAATCTCTGAAGAAACTCCAAGAATTGTTTCTTTTTTCCAAGAGTTTCTTGAAAAATGTCGGAATTTCTAATAGAAAACCTTAGAGGAATACAAATACCATTCTTCTTTGAAGGAATCTTAAAAAAAAACAGAAGATTTTTTTCCACAGAGATTCGGCAATTCTTTCAGTCCTTGCAGAGTGTCCTTTAGGCATTCGAAAAATTTCCAGGAACTATTTCAGGGGTTCTTCCAGGCATTTATTTAGAAACTTCTCTAGAAATTTTCAAGAGATTTTTCTGGAAGTTCAACCGGAAGTTTCTCCAGAAGTTCCTTTAGGTACTTATTTATCCAGAGATTACTCAAGATTTATTCAGACCTAAGATCACTTGAAGAAACCTTCAGGGATTCCATTAGAAATTGATCCGGTGATGTTTAAGGAGTTTTTTTTTCCAAAGGTTCTCCCAGTTATTCCAGCAGAAATTACCCCAGAATCTATTCCTTGGTATTTGCAAGAAATTCAAGAAGAAATTTATCTATTAATAGGTGCAGAGGAATCTCTAGTTCTCCCAAGGATTTTTTTCAAAAGTTTCTTTAAAAAATCATTCCACCAGCTCTTATTTTGATTCTGCAGTATTTCCTTAAAAAAATCATCAGAAATGTTTGTCTGCTAGTCCCTTCAGAAATTGTATAAGCATCTTTTTCTTAGAATACCTCCGGAGATATATCCAGGATCTGCCGGAGCTCTTCCACTTTCAGGAAATCCTCTAGGGATCCCTCAAAATTTAATTTGAAGATTAATATCTTCAAGAATTCCCCCAGTATAGTTAATGCAATTTCTTCGGCGATAGCGGCAGGCACTTTAGAGAGCTCCTCAACAGATTTCCACGTTGTAATCGTTTTCAGAGTTCCTCCAGAAGTTTCTCATGTTTTTTTTTCTGCGAATTGAGAAGGTATTTTAAGCAGTTTATTCAAGTTTTCTCGCAGGCTATCCTATTATCCTTCACCGGAGATAATTCAAGTTTAGCATTAGGTTTTTTTTGTTCATAAATCTCTCCAGAAAATCAAGATTTTCTCCTTGGAATTTCTGACAGGTAATCGTCCAGAGATTTGTTTAGAAACTCATTGAGGGATTCTTTCAATAATTCTTCCATTAATTATGGAAAAACTTAAAAAAAAAAACCGTAGGAATTTCTGCAGGAATCCCTGAAAAATGCAAGGAATTCTTCGTGGGACCCTTGGAAGAATATGTGTAGGATTATAAAAAGAACTCTTTCTGAAATACTTCAAGGAAAAACTTTAAAAAAATTCCAAGCTGAAATTTTTAAGGAAACCCCCAGCATAAATCCGCCTGGAGACATTATGAAAAAGTCTCTGGAAATATTTTTGAAGGAATCTCTGAAGGAGTTTCAGAAGGAACCCAAGCAGAAATTACTGGAAGAATTCCTGAAGAAATTTCCTGAGAAATCTCCATGTTCATAGTTCCCTGTAGAAATATCAAGTAGTACTTTTCTCTTAAATTAATTTCCAGAGCAATGTCTGAAAAAAATTCAGGGAAATTTTTAAAGGAATCTCTGGAGAAATATTATCAGAACTTCCTGGAAACCTCGGGAAACCCTTGGAACAATTCCTAAAAAAGCTTATTATTGGATCTGAACGATAGCTCATGGAGGAATCTAATCTAATCTAATCTAATCTAACACAGACGCAGCCAGTACGAGAAAGCATCCTGGAAAATATTTGGGTTAGATTAGGCCCAAAAATTTTTCTTGTCAGTATTGATACTTGCAGCATATCAAAAATATGACACAAGCATCAAAGCGGCCAGGCCTACTGCGTTGTGTTTACCGCTAAGATGATTCTAGAACTGTCTAGATTTTAGTAACAAATCTTCAAAATCGAAGCACTTCTAGAATCTCAGGGGAGGAAGGATGCGTGGACATACCGTACCAAACGCTCCGATTTGTTTAGTTTTATATGGTTGGAAAATATATGTGTGGATATATAATTGATCATGTATGTCGATGTGAATAAAAAAAAAATAACCTGTATTGATCCTGGAAAGCTAATTGGTTATTAGGTTATTATTTTGTAAGTAAACTGAAAATCATGCGAAACACTGCTCCACCTAACATCAACCACGGGTTTGCGCATCCTATGACAGACACCATGACAGACACGTATCTCGACCCAACCTTAAGGCCGTCTTCAGTGTCTAATACTTGACTCCAGTCAAGTTAAGTGAAACACCGAAGATGACCCACAGTCAAGGGCGAAAAACGTATCTATCACAGGTTGCGAACCCTCAGCTGGAATCAAACGGAACAGTACTCAATTGGATTTTCCTTTTACGAACACTAACACGCCTAGGTTTATCATCAATTATTTAGTGTTTGTGCAATCAAATCTGCAATGCAATCGGAAATAACTCACCAGTTTCCGTAGTTTGGCCTCTGCTGCGCAAGACAACCTGTATGTAGTTCAGATCTTCTGTAGCTGCACTCCTTGCGATCCTGATTGGCCTCAGCGAATGTTGTCAGAAAGTTCTTGATGATACGAGCCCAAACTTGCCGTGAACCAAGCAAACCTTGAAGTACTAGCGTTGCGTCCTGTTGTGCTTCAATTAATCTGCTACCGCAGCAACTTCAAGTGTCTTGAAAACGAGTTCCGCCACAGCCAATTCAAAAACTTTTACACAAACTTAACAAAAAAAATCTAAGATTTTTTGCAAAAAATGACAGAGCGCAAAGTTTTCGAACGATAGCTCATGGAGGAATCTTCTATTAAACTCCTGGAAGGGTTTCTGAAATTACTATTGGAGCAATATGTGGACGTATTTATGTAGAAGTTCCTGTATAAACTTTTATATTTTAAGATACTTAGAAAAAATGGAAATTTTCTAAAGGAATTCCTTTCAATTCCTAGCAAATGTTGCAGAATCAATTCCATGAAGAGTTCGTGGAGAATTTTTTTGGGATTTTCCAAGAAGAAGTACTGCGGAGAAATTGCTAAAAGAAATCCTGAGGGAATCTCTGCATGAACTATGCATTTTCTGGATCCAGAAAATGTGTGGGTACATGCATGCGAAAAATTTTACTGGAATGTCTGGACCAATCCCTCAACAAATCCTTGGTGGCGTCTTTCAAACGGAATCAAGGACGATTTTCGAAAAAAAACCTTTAACGAATTTATGCGAGAATCCGTGTAGAAAATGTAGAAAGAAGAGAAGAAAACAAAGTGTTGGATACGTTTTTGAGGTAATATTTGAAGAAAGCCCTTTAAGAGTTTCTTAAAGAATTCCTGAAAGAAAGATTCCAAAATAAACCTTGATAGATTTAAGACCACATTCGTGGAATAGTTTCTAAAGGTATTCATTGATAAATTGGTAGAAACAATCCATAGTCGATTTTGAAAGCAACACTTGGACAAATTTATGAAGCAATCACATGAAAAATTTCTGAAGTAATTCCCAGGAAAATGTAGAAAGTAATTTCTGGAAGAATTGGAAGCATTTAAAGTATTCATGAAGCAGTAGTCTGTGGAAAAGTTTTCATAAGAAAACCTTGCAGAAGTTCTTAATAGGATTCAAAACTTTTGATTTTTTTAAAGAATTGCTGAAATTTCCTGAATTCAAGTATGAGTTTGTTGAATCCCCAGAAGAAAATCTACGAGAAATCTTTAAAGGAATTGGTCGAGGGATCCCAGAAAAAAATTTTGAGGAAACTTAGAAGGAAATTGTTCAGAAATCCCACGAATAATATGCAGGAATTCTGAGAATTCCTGAAGACAAAATTCAGAGGGATTTTCAGGATGCACGCGAGAAAAAATCAATAGAAAACTCAGAATGAACTAATTGAAGGTTATCAGAGGCATTTTGGAGATATACCCAGGACAAGCTCCTAATGGAATCCCTGAACGAACTTCTGAAAAAAAAACTCCGAAAAATCTACAGGAAGAATACATCAAAAACCATATTTATGCAGGTTATGTTCATGTAGTTCTTGTTACCGTACGGTAACATTTAATTTGATTTGCCATGATGTGGGTCAGTAGGGACCGAAAATTGTTCAGC
Source organism: Aedes albopictus (assembly GCF_035046485.1). Lineage (NCBI taxonomy): Eukaryota > Metazoa > Arthropoda > Insecta > Diptera > Culicidae > Aedes > Aedes albopictus. Next base: position 270,168,473 of record NC_085136.1, read on the forward strand.
TAAAAAAAACGATCGATTCAAACGGTGCGGGCGGCTGACAAACAACCGCAGGCAAGACACACAAATGAGTGGGTGGCAACGTGAAGATGACGCCCATGATACGACGGATGCACCAAAACGCTACACTCGGGACGGTCATAATGAGTGGCACAGAGGGATCGTGGATGAGAGTGATGAGATAGCCGGGGCAGTTAGTGGATATCTTTCGATGAGTCAAGATCACGGAAAATTAGAAGTTTTGGTTCGCGCTATTGGAAGTGAAACCGGGTGTTAGAAGATTCTGGGCACGTGAGTTTGTTCGGCCCCTGGACATTTTAACGGAACAGGAGGACCATTTTCCAGCCGTGGTCTCGAAGAAGTCCGATACGGGTGCCTCGGAGATTTTCCCACTCCGGCCTGTAGGCACCGTTAAGTGGCCAATTTTCCGGCTTCTACTGGGATATACAAGTATCAGCAGGGGCCACAAAACGCCGAGTCCCCGATCTACCACGAAAGCCATCACCGAAGCCACCTAGTTTGGCCATCCATCCGAGTGCCCTTCCAAGGAACCACGTGGGCGTTGCCCTACCAAATCTCTACCAACGTTCGTCGGCTACCACAAGGCCGCCGGGCGAGTTTCGAACCCCTGGCGGTGAACCCATCGTCACGTGGAAGATCTCGACCGACAAGCGACCGCCCACCCCGGCTACCCGCGGCTACCACGCCCTCGGCTGGCCGTCCCGTTCAACACCAAGCTCCTACCAACGTTCGCCGGCTACCGCCAAGCCACCGGTGAGTCTCGGATCTCTGGCGGTGAACCATCCGTCACGGTTGAGGATACCTGCCAGCAATCGACCAACCCTATCGCCCACTCCGTCTGCATCCACCGACCGCCAGGACGTCCTCGGTTGCCAAGTGTGTCCCGTCGCCCATCGCCGAATAAATCACCGTAAGTCAAATTTACATTTTCTCATTAGGACTCCCACATCCGAAACACCCCCCTACTATCTACGCCCTGGGACCCGGGAGACAGAAGACGGCCTTGAGTGCCCACCCCGGAAGCGGCCGTCGGCTGAAGACCAGCTGCTTGGGGCTTAGGCCAGTTCCCGTCTGGGACTGAGCAACTTCTCCCGGGGTCAAATCGTTTCATTCTAATATATGCACCTTTTTTATGCCCATAATGGCGAGAACTATGGCAACGGCAGCTGGAGCGTTATAGACGAGAGAAAAAGGAGGTCTTAAGGAGAAGAAACAGCGTTTCAGAGAAAATTTTGCATGGGTTTCGGGGGAACTTTATGGAGTTTTAGAGAGTATTAGAGGGTCTCAGGATGAGTCAGGAGGTTTCAGGGATTCTCAGGAGCATTTCACGGTGTCCCAGGGGTCTTCAGGTTGGTCAAGGGCCTTCCATGGAGTGTTAGGAATTATCAAGGGAACTCCAGGGTGTTTCTCTCCGCTGGTCTCAGAAGTGCTTCGGGGGGTCTCACACAGCTATAAGGAGATTCCAGGTGGTCTAAGCAGCGATGAAAAAGTTTCAGGGGCGTTTCAGAAGCATTTAGAGGTGTCCCAGGAACGTAACAGAGAGCCTTTGTGGTATATCAGGGGGTCTTAGGGGGCAAGGGGATCCCAGGTGATTTCAGAGAGTCACAGGGGAGCTTTTGGGTTGTTTCAGGCCTCAGGGGGTTTCGTGAGGTTTCTTAGGGTCTCAGAGGCGAATCAGGGGGGGGGGGGGGAGTTCAGTGGATTTTACTGAGTCCGAGAGGGTTTTGTAGGCATTCCAGGAGGTCCCATGGTCCAAGTATTAGTAGGGCGGCG
>NC_085136.1:271596263-271621263 GCF_035046485.1 Aedes albopictus
GAAAGTTCGCGCGTCAAAGTGAACGTTTATAGTGAAAACATCAAGAAAGTGCTTGGGTAATTAAGCGCTTCTTAAGTGAAAAAATAGTGGAGTGGCCTTAAAGTGAAAATGTTGGAGAAATGGCCTGAAAATCAATCTAAACGATATTTGTTGCTATTGGATAACTTGCGGGCTATTTCAAATCAAATGAAAATGGTAGCCATATTGTGGAGATGAAAGAATATACTGTGGTAGAATTATCCCAATACTACCAAGAAATGAGTAATAGAAAAGTTATACATGAAGAAAAATGAAACGGCAGTCAACGAAAGTGAAAGTTATTTCGTCGTATTAAGAACCAATACTTAGGAGTTATTAGTATTGAAGTATTGAACTTAATATTACTCAAAGTGAATGTGATTCAAGTCTTTATCGGGAGATCTTTTGCAATGTGTGGAATACATGCAGATAGCTAAGGCATGTAGAGTGATAGAATGTTTTTATTGCAGCTTGTGTGTGGAGCTGTCTTTAGCTGCGCTTTTGTGAGTTATGCCTATCGATACCTCGTACTGTGGATCGCAGTGTTTTGTGTGTATTGGTCTAGTAAATCATACGTTCTTGATTTATGAATGAACCTAGATCGTCATAGCTGGATCTGCAACACCACATTGATGTCCCTGCGACTCATTCTGGATGAGGAGGTATGTTTCAAAAGTTTTGCTATTTCCCTACAACTCAATCCAAAACGAGGAGGTATTTTTGTTGAATTTTGGACTGGTTGGCTTACTTGAATTTTCAGCGGACATAGCTTGAGGAATATCTGCCAAATACAGTGGGCGATAGTAAGTTTAATCTATTTTCTTCAGTACGGAAGAATGAAAAACGCCGAGTCTTTTCTTCATATTTTTGTCCCATAACTCGTAAGTATTTGAGCCCATCTGTCTTTTAACTATCGCTTCAGTATATTTTGGAGCTAATTTGGCGTTAAAGTTTATCGATTTGTCCGATAAGAAAAAGTTCTTCTTCAACACGATCTCTCCTTTTTTGAAGGATACGTTTCGTGTTGATCGAAGGTTGTAGTTTGCGGAATACCGTGTATACGCTCGATGTAAGTTGATACGGACTGCTTCGTACAGATGTTTCATGTCCTTAGGAATGTTCCCTTGAGAAATGCAGATATCACCATCTGTATCTCTTAAATGCTCATACTCTTTTCCAGAGCTAACCATGTTACGCCCGAAATTTATGAAATATGGAGAGTAGCCTGTAGAATCGTGGACACTATTACGTATTGCAGATGCAATCACTTGGACTCCCTGGTCCCAGTCCTTTTGAGTTTTACCTTCTAGTGAGCTTCTGATTGCTGCCACTATAACTCTGTTCACCCTTTCTGTCGGGTTTGGGTTTGGTCGATAGGAGGCCAAATTCCAATGCTCGACATTGTACTTTTCGAGAAAGCTCTTGAATGCCCGGGCAACAAATTGAGGCCCATTGTCTGAAATGAGGATACTGGGTACTCCAAATAAAAGAAAAACATTATTTTCCAGAAATTGAATTACGGCCGCTGTAGTGGCTTTACGCATAACCTGGATTAGCGTAAATTTAGAAAAATAATCTGTAATGACGAGAGCATATGCGTTACCTAACTTTGATCGAGGGTAAGGCCCTAAGAAATCGATTGAGATCATTTCCCAAGGCCGGTGACAAACCTTCTCTCGTCCACAAGGGGGATTAGGGTTTATGTTATCGACTTTTGATCTTTTGCACGTCATGCAGTTTTTGCAATGCCTCAAAACGTCGGCACTCATCCGCGGCCAGAAATACTTCTGTTGAATTATACTCAAAGTCTTTTCAAATCCTAGGTGGGCCCTACAGTGTGCTTCGCGGATGATTTCAGGTCTTTCGGTATTTGTGGGAACATATTTCCACCGGAAAGATACGTCATCGTGCTTTGCAGCATTTGTGACAAATTTATAGATTTTTTGCTCGATCACCTTGAAATCTTTGAATTTCTGTGGGTATTTCTTGATAGAGTCCCGCAGTTCTTCATACGGAACGTCAGAGATATCTAACTTGATATGATTTAGAGATCTTGACAGTACATCGGCTGTTATATTTTCTTTGCCTTTTTTGTAGACAAATGTTATGTCCATGTCCTGGATTTTCATCGCCCAGCGGGCAATTCTTGGAGACCTACTGTTAATAGACATGGTCTTTAAAAAAGTAAGGCTCATAGCGTCTGTCATTATTGTAAATTGAGTACCTTCGATAAATGGGCGAAAATGATCTATAGCCATGAGAACGCCGAGGCATTCTCGCTCAGTGGCTGCGTATTTCTTTTGCGTAGAAGACAATTTCTTCGAGAAGTACGCTATGCAACGTCTGTCTCCGTTTAGGTTTTGTGTTAACACAGCACCTACGGCAATATCGGAGCTGTCGGTTTCGATCGTAAATGGCTCATTGAAGTTAGGGTTGGCCAAGATAGGTGGAGAAGTCAATGCGGATTTCAATGCTAACAGAGATGCGTCAGCCTGCTCTGTCCATCTAAATTTACCTTTTGCTTTTTTTAGCAGGTCCGAAATTGGGGTAACTATGGCACTATAGTTTTCTATAAATCGGTGGTAGAAACCGGCTAAGCCCAAAAGCCTACGAACATCCTTAGTGCACTTTGGTACTGGATAATCCAAAATTGGTTGTATTTTTGCTGCATCGACGGAAATCCCATTCTCGCTTAGAATGAAACCTAAATATCTAACCGATTTTTGACAGAATTTCGATTTTTCAATGCTAATGGTAAGGTTGGCGTTGCGCAGTCTATTGGCTACTATCTCCAGGAGTTTCAAATGTTCCTCTAAAGTGTCACTCGTGATAATTATATCATCAAGGTAAACCCAAACCTTGGGACTCAGATCGTATCCAATCACTCTAGTCATTAGTCGGGAAAGTGTAGCTCCACTATTCAATAGGCCGAAAGGCATTGTTTTGTAGCGGAAAAGTCCTTTGGCTGTTCGAAACGCAGTCAGATTCCTGGAATCGGGATGCAGTAAAACCTGATGGTATGCGTCCTTCAAATCAATTGTCGTAAAATATTTAGACTTTTGGATTCTAAAAAGAATTTGAGACATATTGGGGAAAGGGTATTCATCGCGTTTGGTTAATGAATTGAGCCTTCTAGCATCCAGACATAATCGCCATTTGTTTTCACCTTTTTTTACAGGCAGCAGTGGGTTAATAAACTCACTTTCACACTCTTCAATTAAGTCTAGGCTTTTAAGCCTCTCTATTTCTTTGTCAACTTCAGCTTCAACTTTAGGTGAAATCGGATAAAGGGGAACTTTCTTATGCTTTACATCATTTATGTTCTGGTTCAGCACTATTTTATGTTGCATCAAATGTGTACGTCCGATTTTTCCATTCTGGGTTCTTGGAAATTTTTTAACGATTTCAAATAATTCTAACTTTTCAGGGTATGTAAGCTCATGTTCTGTCTTAATCTCGTCTGCATGAATAAGATCATTGCTGGGAACTTCGAATGAAGGGATGTCTAGGCTATTGTCTACGATAGTTACTTCTTCCGGTCCGCGAAAATCTGATTCGATTTGCAAAATACAGCATGAGTTCTCTTCCTCATACTCTGTTACATGGAAGAGTGAGTTGTCACCGGAGACATTCTTGAAGGCTTCGGTATTAAACGTGGGTTTTCCTGCGACCGAAAGCTGGATGTCAAACGCACGCCAGAAATCAGTTCCAAGTATTAAACTTTTGGAGATTTCCGGTATAACTGCGGTTGGGATAACCCTAGTCTGATCGTTAAATCTGAAAGGGATGTACGCGAAACCGAGACAGGTAAGTGGTGCGCCATTTGCCGTTTGAACCCGCATTTGATTCGGAATTTTTACGATTTTTAGATTGAGACGGTTTAACACATCAACGGCACTTATCACGGAAATACTCGCGCCCGAATCGAGAAGACCAGTGATTTTCTCACCAAGAATATCTACGGTTGCATGGGGGCATCTGGTTGGACATGTATTAATCTGAAGGATTCGATCGAAATAATTGTAGTTCTGGTGGGACGACTGCAAGTGATCCTGGGCCGTCCCAGAATCTAGTTTTTTGGAGAATCGGACCGCGCTAGATGTCTGTTTGGACATGTTTTCACCGTATACGAAGGTTCACCACAAACATAGCAGAACACAGAACGAGATTTTTGGCAATTAGTGTACCAGTGCCCAGCCTCTCTACAATTCCAGCACATCTTCACGTCTCTTTCACTTTGTGGATTCTTAGGTGAGTTTTTTCCATCCTCATTATTTCTTACTTTCGATTCTTTAAATTTCCTAGTTCTGAAGACCGCATTCACTTCATCATCTGAAGCACTTCCACAATCATCTTGTTCCCAGTTCTCTATTTGGTTTACTGGATGAAACTTCTGGGCAACTGGAGTGAATAGACTGGGCTCCAGACTGTCGAAACTGTAACAAAATTCTGTTAGTTGGCTCAAAGAGTAAACTGGCGTAAGAGCCAATCGCCTCTTATAAGACATTTTCATGTTTTCAAATACGTATTTCAATTTTTGTTGATCGTCAAGTCTGTACGACAGACTTTGAAATAATCTTTCCATGTCTGCCAAATACGAGCTGAATCTTTCATTACCACGTTGTTTACGCTCTCTTATCGTATCTTCGATAGATTTGTCCTTGTTAGGATTTTCGAAATTCAGGTTTAGATAGTAAACCAAATGATCCCAAGTTATGAACTTCTCATAGTATGTAAAATACCACTTCCTTGCCTCTCCCGTGAAAAACAAGTACGATTGCTGAAGCAATTGTTCTTTTGAAACTCGATTTGCATTGGCTAAGATTGTAATCTGCCTAACAAAGTCTGAGACTGATAATGATCGCGAGTCTCCGCTGAAATATACCTGCCATTTTTCCATTTTGGTTCTCAAGCCTGCGTTGAATTGTTGCCCTTGCATTTGACTGTTTAACAGTGGTTGTGTAACGCTCGGGATATTTGAGAAATTGTTGTTTAACTGAGGTAGTTGCCTGTTAATAGGAGCATTGTTTGACGAAATGTTGTTCATAGAACTCTGGTTAGGCATTGCCTGTGAGGGTTGCGGTACGTTATGATTGTAAGTTTGTCTCGGAGGAAGTGTTGGAGTTGGGATTTGGTCAATTTCGTCAAAATATTCACGAATTGACTGTCTTATTAAAGTTTGAACAAGATTCTTGATCTCACTTGTGAAATTTTCTGGAGGCGTAGGAGCTTGATTACCTCTTTCTCTATTTTCATTAGGAGCCTGTGAAGTATTTGAAAATTGGATATCATTTAGTGCCCGATTAAAAGATTCCATATTAAATGGAGTGCTAATCGGTTCACGGTTTGTTGCGTTCCAGTGTTAGTTTCAAGAGCAGGATCATCCTGGTTACCAATTGCCCTCGGAACAGGAAATTCATATTCTGGAATTCTTGGAATGCTAACAAAGGGTTGATTTCTGTCGGATGAGCTTGGAAAAGTCGGAAATTTAATCGATTGTCCATGGAAGAAAAATCCGATTGAAGGTCTGTTGATTGCACCTAACGAGGGAACTGTCGACGACTGATCGGTTGTATTACGATATCGAGAGTTAATGTTTGTCGAAAGCTGAAATTGCGATTGTTGACCAACACTGTTCACAGCATTTTGCTGAGCGCTGTTGATTCCTTCATGATTCCTGGATACCTGCGCACACTCACTGCTAGCACTTGCATACTCTTGACTTGATCTTGCAGCTACCGGTACATTATCCAGGTCGGGAAGATTTACTGGCATATTTCGCTCATTCCCACTCAACTGATTATTCTGACCGGTCGAAGCGAACTCTACAGTTTGATTTCTGATGTTAGCTTCTGTATTCGATGATGGTTGATTCTGAAAAATCCCCATCATCGTTGCATTGGTTACCTGTCCGGTTGCTTGAGCAACGTCCGATTGTGTATTGGACAAAAAGTAATGGTTCAATAAACTTTCGACCTCAGAAACTAATTTTGATTTTGTAGTCATATCAACTGCTTTGGACCGCAATATTCGATTTCTTAGGTGAATCAGCCTTGATCGAGATTGTGTGGTTGGTTGTTTTGCGAGTGAACTTCTTATTTCCGCAATCTTGGAAGAAACAACTGGAAATTCTTCCTCGATTGTCAAGTTTGTGACGTATAACGGAGTATTAGCCCTGTCATGTTTCAACCAATGGCGCAAGTCCCGTCTAAGTTGTCCAAACGATGCCCCTTGAAGCATAGTTTGGCCTCTTAGTTCCAATTCATAAACTACTTCATCATCCTCCAAATCGTCCGCTCTATATTCGTACATTTTGTACTATATGAAATTTATTCAGCTTTTTCCAACTTTTATTTAATTAAATGCCGTTTAATTTAAGAAGAAAAGAAAGAATAGTATGATAGAAGAAAGAAAAAAAAATGTCTTATGTAACTAGAAAAAAAAAATAGCGGCAATAATAATATAATAATAACAACTAAATAAATTCATCAAATTAAATAACTAAACCAAAAAATAAAAAGGAAATTTCGATAAATTAACGAATTCAATAATATGAATATAAATACGAAGAAAAAAAAATAATAGTTAATAACAAAATTAAAGTAAATCAAGTTTTCAATCCAGTTGTTGGGCGCCAAATGTAACAGTTTGCAGATTGCACGGCGGAAATAGTACCAACAGTGGGTAAAATTCACTAAACCATATATGTTTTTACGGCCTTTTGTTCAGACTATGACCGCAAAATCGGACAGTTCATCAGCGATCTACCCTTTCGAATAACCTTCCGCTTAAGCGCCAGTCCGGTAAAACGGACTGCGAAAGGTCGTGTTTAGTTACCGTACCCGGCTAGTCCTCTCAGGGCAGGTCAGGTAAGAACTACCAAACTCAACGGCAAAACCCAAAACGAGAAAACGAGATTCGGAGCTAAATTTGATGACAAGCTAAATCTTCCACTGATCAGCCCAGCGAATGACGAAATTCGTAAAAGAGATATAAACTTTATGACGTAGTTTATTCTCCTATATCGTATGCCCTACTACCCTAACGTGCACGTTTTGTTCACAATGGCCTAACTTCTACGATCTAACCTGGTATTCTGCTTCTAAACCTGGTCTGGTGTGCCGTTAACGCTGTCTGGAGTTGCCACCGTCGTTTCTTGGTGCCAGGGATGCACGCGTGGACCTAGCTTCGACTTGATCGTCCTCAAGGAGCTACTCGAAGTACCACGTGGCGAACGCCTTCCTGGGCGTTACGAAAAGGAAGCCGGCCGGAGTGTGGCCTAATCTGTGATCAAACGAAAAAAAAAACCTTCGCCTGAAGGTTCTACAGGCGATAACAAAGGCGATTCAGAAACTAGCACTCGATGGTTTTATGGCTCATAATGTTACCTTTTGGAAGCCTAACTGGCTTAAAATCGGCAGCTGACTTTTAGTTATGTCGTAATACTTTTGATGTAGCCAACCTGATTTAATAAAGGTCAACAATTAGTTATCGAAAAATCTTCCACAGTATTCACTGAACTCACTTTTCCTTGGTAAAGTTTGACCTCAAGTGTTTTCACGCTATTTGTTTGTTTCTTGCAAACTTCTGAAGACTAGAATAAATTTTTAATTAAATCTATGAACTAGCACTTAATAAACTTTTTTTCTCACCAGTAACTTTAGCTAACTATAGCACAGTATTTCGCTAGTCTTACTCTGGTATTATACTTGGCTTAACTTCTTCGGCACTAAATCTTACGATCCGATCACTCGCACAAGTCTCACAGTAATGACCTAGCCTTCATCAAATCAGATATGTGGACCCATTCTTCTCCACTTCGTAAACCGACCCGAAATATTAATTCCAACGTGTCCTGCTGTGATTGGAGCAAAAATTATCATACGATGTTGTGCAACAGGATTTTAAAAAATCTTGAAGCACAATTTCTAGCGAAGACAAGAACCATCAAAAAGGCAGTACAATCCGAACCCAATCTACGGGAGTACTAAACTTCGGCTGTATATGTTTTTATGTATTTAGTTTCAAAACCCACCACTGTACTGGAGGTGGCGGCGTTGCAATCGTCTAGGGGTTATAAGGTGGGCAGGATATACTACTAGAATGCCGAATATCAACCCATTATATATAGAAATTATTAGAATGATGCATATTGAAATGCCTGAAAAAAACTGTTGAAAACTATCCATTGATAAGCTACTAGCAGATTGTATTTGTTATTACTAATGTAATCCATTTCTGGAACATTTCAAACTGTAACTTGTTTTTATTAGGAGAATATCAATAATGATCAGTAATCTAAAATAGATTTACATAGCTCATAAAAATAAAGTAGCTGCGCAAAAAAAAAAAAATAAAAAATATATTTTTTTCAACGTTTCACGTGCATATGCCCCACTGTGTATTATAACGAAAATTTCACCGTAGATTTCCGTTTAAATGACTGCAATAACTTTCTTTTATGGGGTTGAGGTACTCCAGAAAAAATCAGACATCTACTGTGATTGTGGCATAATTCGGGCGTTAATGGGTTAATAACGTATCTGCTACGAGATTCCATAAAAGTGGTGATAAGACTCCCTCTTGAGTGCATCCACAAACACTTAATTTCCTAATCGCCGCTTTACGCAATGTCGAGAAGAGATGCACTGAGAAAAATTTCTACTCAGTCGATGAGTAACGACAACTCAGTTTCGTCGACCACGAAGAGTTGGCGCAAACTGAGTAAGCTCGCTTGATGACAATGAGGTGCTTTTACTCAGTTGATCGCGATTACTATCGGTTACTCATTTTTGAGTAAAGATTGATCGAATCGATGTTCTGAACTGTCAGATCCGGAGATAGACGAAAAGGCAAAACAAAAGTTTGCTCATGGCGGACGGCAGCGGCTGCAAGGAAGCAACAAATTTCCTCAATTTTAGTGGAATTTGTCTCTTTTTTGGACAAAATAAAGTGATTTACGACTTCGGCAATGAGTGGTGCTAGAAGTTGTTCAGAAAAATCACCACCTGCCGATGTCGTAAATTATCTTTTTCTGAAAGGATGTCCGGCAACAGTAAAGAAATTGCTTCAAATCTACTCAACAAACTGAGTAGAAGCAACTCATGGTCGATCTTGAATGCCGTGAGTTGACTTTACTCAGTCTTCATCGAGTAGAACAACAACTCAAAATTGAGTAACCTACACCTTACTCAGTTTTAGGGTTGTCCCACTTTTAACGAAACTGAGTCGGATCCAACTCAATTTTGAGTAGAATTTTTTCTCCGTGTGTCGGTTTTTGAGCATTTGGTGAATCCAATTGGAAATCATTGGAGATATACCATGACCCCGTGCGGATTTCAATATGGCATCGAAAGGGACGTTGTCAAAGGCACCCTCGATATCTAAGAAAACACCCAGACAAGACTGCTTTTGAGCGAATGCTTTCTCGATATCGTAAACAACTTTGTGTAGAAGAGTCACAGTGGACTTTCCAGATTTCTAAGCATGTTGGTTCACATGAAGAGGCACATTGGCCAGATGAACATCACGGATGTGATGATCGACTATGCGTTCTAAGCATTTCAGAAGAAAAGAGGTCAAACTGATAGGTCTGAAGCTCTTTGCTTCTTCGCGCGACCCACTTTCGGAATAAACTTCACAGTAATATCCCGCCAGGATTTGGGAATATACCCTGTAGCAAAACTGCAAACAAGTAGTTGTTTCAAAACATGTTTGAAATGATCAAATCCCTTCTGAAGCAAAATAGGATAAATCCCATCTGCGCCAGGAGATTTGAAAGGAGCAAAGCTATTAAGTGCCCATTCAATCGATTCTAAAGTTATGATACTCCGAGCCGAAGCTAAAGAATCATAACTACAAGAAAAGACATCAGGTTCATCCGAAGATGTAATATTCACACATCCGGGGAAGTGTGTACTGAATAAACATTCCAAAACTTCCTCATCAGAGGAAGTGAAATCACCGTTTGGTAAACGAAGTTCGTTCACTTGAAAATCCTTGGGTTTTGCAAGGATTTTGTTCAACCGACTGGCTTCACTCAGACTGGAAACATTTATACAAAGGTTTTTCCAGCCGGATTGTTCAGCAGACCGATGAGCTTTCTGGTAGGCCTTGCGAGCCGACCTGAAAGCTTCCGATCCAGCCGAACGTCGTCTGTTCCAACTCTTTCTACATTGTTTCCTGAGCTTCTCCAGATTGGAGTTCCACCAAGGGGTTCCTCTTGTGGTCTTCACAGACCGCAGAGGGCAGGCTTCTTCAAAAGCTTCCATGATGAAAGCCGTTGTATTATCAACGGCATCATCTAAATCACTTGGAGTGTCAATTGATGGTGAGTATCCATGAAATTTGGATGCAACCAAATCGGTAAAGAGATCCCAGTTGGTTGACCGGGGATTCCTGAAACGAAAAGTTTGCGAAGTAACATTCACATGTTCAAACAAGATGTAGCGATTGTCAGATAAAGATTCTTCATCTGACACATGCCAATTGGTCAGCTCATGACTAATTCTGCTAGAGCAAAGCGTTATGTCTATCACTTCCTCTATGTTAAGTAATCCAAGATCTGTACTACTTAAGTATTCCATAAAACTGGAGCCTTTCAAATTGATGTCTGAGCTGCCGCAGATTATATGGTGAGCATTAGCATCACTGCCAACAATTAGCGGAAGGCCTTTTGAAGTGCAGTATGCAATGACTTGCTTGAAAGCATCCGTAGGGGATGGTTCATCATGCGGTAAATAAACTGAACAATAATCGTATTTCTTATTGAGGTTTCCAACAGATACATCAATTGTGATAGCACATACATCTCTGGTGGTTAGTTCAGAGATGAGTGTAGCAACGATTGCGTTGTTGACAAGCACACATGCTCGAGGCATGACACGCGAGTTTGCCATTTCATTTTTACCGAAAGTAGCAAACACCGGATTCACAAGGTTTCCTAGATAGAAATTCCCCTTACGAAAGTAAGGTTCTTGGACTAACGCCACTCGGGCTGTACTATTTTGCATAAGTCTACAAAGATTGATCGTTGCTGTTCTTTTGTGCTGAAGATTGATCTGAGCTATCCTAACCGTAGCCACTACCCAAACTAGGCAAGATTAAACTCTTAACAAGCACAGCACAAAAAAGAACAACAACAATAAAGCCAGATCGGTATCGATTTGAGTGCGCCAAAGGTGAGGATACACAGAATACACTGTGTAAAACGCATAATGCGAAACCATATAGGTGGGAATTTAAACTAATTCATAACATCTTCATAATCCCGCGCTTATTCAGTCTCAAGTATGAGTTTGAAGAAGGGCAGCTGATTATCTCGGAGAAAGACAAGGTCCACCGCGCTATTGCTCCGGTTAGCACAGTAAGGGCAGATACTGTGGAGGGTGCCCTGGTACTCCACAGGCTCCGTTTGCGATTAGGTTTTTATAAGACCCCCCAAACCATTCATTCCTAGGCACAATAAGCGTAAAGCTGCATAACACCATGAAGTAGGGGTCACCTGATTAGTGGATTCCTACCACTGGAACAGGTGGTCCGTAGTGCTATTCTTAGCCTGTTGAACTAACCGCTACCGACACTTCACAGCTATCTAGGCTGATCGGGAAAAGAAGTTAATATTGTTGATCAACTTTATACGGGCCCGAAAAGCCGACAAAATCTTTCCTACGGGTTCTTTCGCGCTACCTCGTAGACTACGCTGCAGACACAAAAGGTTATCGGAGTTCGTGTATCCGCAAGTATCAGTCGAGTGTTGATAGCTGCTTATGAACACTCGCCAGTCTATCGGATCCCCGGAGAAATAAAATGGAGATTCCTTTGTGACCACCTATCTTGCAGCGAGTTGTTGGGGCAATGGCTCGAGCTTATCCAGGGTCCCATTCCTGGATTTCAGATCTGCCCGTTTACGATACTGCAGCTTTCGCCAAATAGCTTCCGAGTCACAGACCAGTTTCAGCTCAGCGTCGTGCTGCAGTTGCAGGCTGGTTATTAGATTAACGCAGTGAATCAAAATTCAAACATCGCGCAACAATAATGACAATGTCGCAACCTGTATTTGTTGCGACAAACAAACCCATGCGACATAAGTTTGTCCCAACTTGAAAATAATGGGATTAACATCGTACACCACGAGGTTAGAGATTTTTAAGCCTTGTATTGTGATTTTCGAACGGTAACTTCGAGTCGGTGAACACTGCAACTCTGGTGAAGCTCTTTCATCAAACAGTTTCGACTTTGGGTTAGCAATAATTGATTATTCACGAGTTGAAAAGTACGCAACAAATTCAGCTTCCGTTTTGTCTGCAACAAAAAAATTCGAGATCATGTCATTACCTGTTACCAGTAGGGATAAAGAGTAATCGTCGCACCTTCTTTGTTGCTTGTTTTGTGCCTCTTTTGTCTGACAATTCTCTTCACTGGATTAACGAGATCGACTTCCCTCCTATGCTTGGTGTCGATATCCAAGCGGTGCTTCTGCTGCAGGTCCTGTTTGTTTCCGTAGCTCCTCGGTTTCGACAATTCAGTGCTTGTAGTGAGCACCGAAACGATTATTCTTCGGTATTACACCAGTGTTCGCGCCGACTGGCACTGTTTCTCATATGGCTGAAGGTTCACAAGCGTCTCCGATAGTTATGCTTCCCATAGTTCGTGGGATCGATTTCACCTCAAATCCTGTTCCAACTCTGTTGTCGCCAATAACGGGAGGAACAACTACGGCTGCCGTAAACTTCAATGGCGTTGACGAAGGATGTACCACCTGCGGACGACTAGAACTTGCGCCACCCTGATGATCAGTAATCGCAGACGTCGGTTTTGGTGTCTGTACAACGACTACCGCACCGGAACTCTCGGCTACCTTGACCTGCTTCACCCAATCTTCAGTGCGTTTCTCACTTCTCGGACTGCTACGCATACTACGGACACTTCTGTCTTCGTCGCCGTCCTGCTAGTTCAGCAACTCATGGTTCCGCGCGATGCACTGATTTTCCCGTTCCAGCTTTTCCTGCAGGTCTCGTTTGTATAGCGCCCGTTCCTTCTCAGCCTTTTCGCGACTCCGATCTTCCAAAAGCTTCTTCTCTTCCTCCAGCTGCTGCAATTCGCGTTCCACTCTTGCCCTACGTGCACTCGACGAACTTGACTAACCACTTATTACACTTGGGGTTCGAGTTGAAGCATCCACAGAAGTGCATTTGGGGCCTTTCATAAACCACGTAGACTTTTTGTACCGGGAAACTTTTACGGCCTTCAGTCTTTGAAGCGGTCAGAACTAGAGCATGTTTTCTACGTAGAAAACATGCTCTAGTTCTGACCGCTTCAAAGACTGAAGGCCGAAAAAGTTTCCCGGTACAAACTCCCAGCAGTCGGAAGCATCCCAGTAAACTTTTAGGGGTGAGGGGGAGGGGGTCTGGCCAAAGTCTACGATCCATACAAATTTCAAAATTATTGTATGGGCAAAGGAGGGGGCTGAGATTACCAAATTTTGGTCAACGTGGTTTATGAATATCCGCTTTGGCATATTCCATAGTGGTTGAACGCACAGTGGTCTAGTCAACATTCACATAGGAAAAATGTTACCAGAAATTGCAATCCTGACACCTTACTATATACCGCTCAGCGTTGTTAGGTAGTTCACAACCGCCGCATTAGCGCAACTCACCTTCGTCACCATCTCTCATGGTAGGGATAAATGAATCATTCGAAGACGCAGTCGATACCTTGTCGTCATCGGTCGGTGCTACGTTCGCATTCTCCTGCTGTATAGCCCTTGTCCGTGATCGGGTCTGTCGAACGTTGTCCTGGAGATCCATATCGGATGAATTCTTTAAGAAACTGTTGCGACAGATTCAGTCAAAGTTCATCCAACAAAATCAATCCACCGTACTCTGTGCAGCATTCTGATATCTGATACTGTCCCATGGGGCCGTTACGGGTTGAAGTTCTGCGCAGAACACAGGCACCATAGAAAAGAAATTCTTATATTCAAGGGTTTTGCGTGTCTTAGCCTTTCCAAAGCTGTAGGTATGGCTTCCTCATTCAGCATAGCGAACAAAACGCAACTTTCTTCGGTTGATTCCTCATCAGCTGATAAATCAATTCCATGAAAAATCCGTCCCACCAACCTAGATAGCCGAAAAAAGGTCGTAACAGTTATGATAAATCAGTTGTTCCAACGATCAGAGCGACAGAAAAAAAAAACACTCGAAGAAAGAGCTTATTGTGTAACGTCATCCATGTTTTACATTTCGACAATTTAACCATGGCAAAATGTACCATTAATCTTCCCGGTGGTCGTCAGTCCCGGCCATGCGGTAATGTGCTTTATTCAATTATTCATCTCTGCCGCCTCCGTGTGCTCTTGGAGACAACCGGGTGCGGAAAGGTAAGAAATGAGAAGAAAAAAAAAACAACTCGATTTGGGTGGAAGTTGAAAGATAAGACCGTATAGTGAGGTTGTCTCCAGGCGTTCAGCGGCATATTGAGCGATCCGGACACTTTCAGGATCGATGCGAATATAACTCATTTTATCAATAATCATAATAAGTGCGTCTTCATTTCTCAAACTATAATCTCGGATACGAAACGATTGATGTAAACTTAGAATATATACTCTCGATGAACCGAAATGAACCTACTACCGGTTGGGAACCCCTGAGATAAGAAAACCGCGTGGCCACGTTCACCGATTCGATTGTAGGGAACCAACCAGCAAAAAAAAAGTTAATTATTATCATCGCTGGGCAAAGTCGAACGCGCACAGCCCAAATCATCGCCGGACGCCGACGACGACGACGAGTGTGGTTTATCGGAGGGGCCCACCAGCACACAAGGTTTCCAAAAACGACCGAAAAAAAAAGTGTGTCGACTTGCCCAACTTGGCTCCGGGTTCGGGGATAAGTGACCCACACGCGTTGTCGACCATCGTCGAGCTCGAATCGGGACAAGGGCAGTGTGCAATTTTCCCTGGTTGCACTTGGGTTACTTTGCCTGTATCTACTTTGTTGGTTGGACTGGATCGGACCGGACATCGACGACGGACGCCGGCTGACAGCGTGAAAAATTAAGAAATTATGTTTTAGCGCTAATTTTCTGGTTGTGGCTGGGGTCCTCCAGTCAGGCCGCGCGTGAGTCATTGGCATAAGTACCTCTAGGTAGGTACCGTCATATTGGTGGAACTGGATCGACTTTCATCGCCTTCGTGTTCTGGGTTATGGTAAAAAGAGAAAAATGAAAAGAAAGAAAATCGGTACATCCTGTTATGGAATGAGAGCAGCTGGCAAGTCTGTGCCAAAGATATAGATGAACGGTGAGAAGGTCAACATTTCTCAATGTTGCACTTTCACTGACACCTGACCTCAAGCTGGAGCGAGATTTGTGCTGTTTACATCAAACTTATCACCAGAAGAACTAGTTAATGGTCCTGGTGCAAGTTTCACATGTATTCCCATTATACCCCTTTCAAGATTAACTAGCACAATTATGCTGTTAAGCAACAACAGCTCCGCACAATTTTTCAATCTTAATTTTACGTAATGTGAAACCCCCTCGGAGGAATTCTGATCTGGCCACGTTCAAGAAACAGTGCATAAAGAGTTGGAAGAGACGTCGTTTGACTGGAACAAAGGCTTCAGGTTAGCTCGCAAGGCCTACAAGAAAGCTCTCTAGTCTGGCTGAAAAAAACTAAACGTGTCCAGTTTGGTTAAAATCAATCGGTTGAATAAAATCCTTGCGAAATCTAATGATTTCTGAGCGAACGAACGGCGTTTGTCAAATGGCAAATTTACTTTTTTCTACGATGAGGAAACTCTAGAATGACGGAATTGGTAGTGTAGACATTACCCGAGCAAAGTCTGACAGCAAATTGAAAACAAATTTTGATGTTGTGATATTGCAAAATATGATAACTCAGGTTGTTGTCGTTTTGGTCGTTTTAACGGTTAAAACATCAAAAATGAGAGAAGAAAAATGTTCCCGTAACAGCAAGTTGAAAACAATTCCTGCTATCAGTGATAGCAAAATAATAACTATTTTTGCTATCAGTACAAAAAAATAAAAAAAATCGTTAAATATAGGGGTTTTTCGATTGATATCAAATCCTAAATGCCATAAGATAACTACACTAGTAGTATATTCCTAGAGTCATTATACAGGGTGCGGCAGGAAAAAATGCGAAAAGTTCAAGGCGCTATCACACCCCAATTATGGGCTATATATGACTATTTTTTCATGTCAGTGAATCAGTCAATGTCTATATTTTAGCTCTACAAAATAAAAATGAACATATTTGATTTTTAACATGTAATAATGTACGCCTAAAAAGTGAGTATCAATAAACTGCGCGCCCAATGGTCATAAAACAAAGTGGCTAAAACAGTAAAAAAATAGCTTTAATTTGATGAAAAACCAGACCATACTGATCCAATGCCATGTAGTTTCACATACTAGATGAAATAAGTACATATGTATGATGATATTGTAGCGAAAATTAAAAATGTTGTTTTATCAGATGTGAAATTTAGCGACCCGTGTACTTTTCTGTGGTTTGAAAATTCTGATTGCCTTCAGCTTCACTGCCCATATTCGCATAGTCGATGTAAGCGCCAGTGTACTTTTCAACATACTTTTGGAATTTTAATAATGAATAAATATAATGTTCAAGATTTTTTCCTCGTTGACATCTAACTAAGGGTTAGATCTTGTGATCTTTTTAATAAAATTGGCCGCAAATATGCACACGCGTTTGATATTAGCTTTTGTACGGTGGCTTTGCCAATGGTGGTTACATCGACTATGCGAATATGGGCAGTTCAGACGCCGTCCTGTAAAGGTTAGTGACTAAAATGGGAAACATTTTATTTCACTTTTCAGAAAACTAGCCTGTTAGAGATCATGGAACGTTGAAAAATAGATCGACTAACGCCAAGTGAACGAAAATGAGGTGTGAAGTTGAAAAACACTTTCACATTTTTTCCTGCCGCATACTGTACAAGATTGCCTATAAGTTATGAAATAACTTTAAAACTTATTTTTTGAATAGCTTGAAGTGACAGCAAAACAAAATCTAAGTTTGAAATCAAATTTTGTCAAGACCAATTTATATCAAAATGTGATATCAATTTGCTGTGGAATACAAATCGAGTTTTCGATTTGCTATCATTTTGTTTTCAGACTCTGCTCGGTTATCGTTTCTGATTCGTATGCAGAAGGATCTGGGTTCAATCCTTGACCCGTCTCTTCCCTGATCAGGCAGAAGTCACATAAGGATGCATGCATTATATCGTATAAAGTACTTTTATAAGTTCCAATTTTCATTGCTTAACATATTTATTTCAACAAAAGGAATACAAGAACTTATAAAGACAGTCTTGGTGGTCTAGTGGCTATCGCTTTTGATTCGCATGCAGAAGGTCCTGGGTTGAATCCCTGGCCCGTCTCTTCGCTTCTACTTTGTATCTTTCTATATACTTTCTTCCTCCTCTGTACATATGTATACAACTCACGTATATCCTTATGTTCGTAGCCATTGCTAGAACAGATACAGGTTGAAAAACTCGTTTCCCTTCCTTCCAACTTTCACAACACAGTGTCAATCTATCAATATCATATAATGCCTACAAATTATGCAATCAAGCGAAATGTGCCGCATTATTTTCAGAGTAATAAAAACGCTAAATCTTTCACCTTACGCCTGGCATTCATACACCAATGTGTGAACTCTTTGCCAAAAATATCCCACCAACACTCCGAAATCCGCATGAGTTTGTGCAGACGCAGAGGTATATTCGGGATGCTGTGGATACAAACGATTGCAATCTTTACTTCCTTCCCCTTCCCCACATTGACCTGCAACCTGAAGTGACAGGCGCCGTAATCACCTAAAAAATAGATGATCACCACACTGAAGATGTCTGCTTATTCCCCGGCAGATATCTCACTCGTGTGAGTGTTGCTGGTCTGGCATTACTGAAGTAGCATCCTCGCGCGGTCAAACAAGCTCAAGCTGTAATATGTGATAACAATGAAAGAGCTACTGTTCGACGGTGGGGAAAGCGAACATCCGTCGATATGGGGCGTAGATATCAGGGGCGTTGCAGGTTCTCAGGAAGATCCTGGGTGTGTTCCAGATCCAGAGTGATTTACGGAAGTTTCAGAGGTTCTCAGAAGGGCTGAGGGAGATCTAAAGAGACCTCATGGGCGCTTCAGGGGGACTAGGGGCATCTGAATGGTAAAAATTTGGTCAACTTGGTTTATGACATTAGATTACTATACGCCAAATAAACCGTTATCTCAGCTAAGAACCACTAAGCTTTGTAACACCCTTTCATTGTAAAAAAATATCCTTGAAGGCTCCTAGGACTTTTGGCTTTTGAGAAATCAACATGGCCCGTGATCCCACATTGAGAATCACTGATTACTTAATCTGTAGAACCATTTTAACTTTCTCATTGCACTTGACATGGCTTGTGACCCCAAATCGGAAACCATTGAGGTTGACAACACCAGCATATTGTAATAAGTACTGCTTGAGACGCAGAATTTAAAAAAAAAAACAGCCGTTCACACTTCTTCTCGGACTTTCTGTTCTTGAAAAATCAGCAAAGTCCGTGACCCCAGCAGGAGAACCACTGAGTTTTGCAACGACACTTAATTGTAAGAATTATTTCTTGAGACGCTGAATCTGAAAACCTTCTTAGCTTTCTAATCGCACTTGATAGATTAGCATGGTCCATGGCCTCTGTTTGGGGACCACTGATCTGTGCAACGCCACTTCATTGTAGTACATGTGATGTACATGCTCCTTCAGACACAGAATCCGAAAAAAAAAACTCACCATCTCCTAGAGCATTCGGATCTTGTGAAGTACGCGCGGCCATTCACTCCAGATTGGGAACCACTAAGTTTTGCAACAGGGCCCATATAGCCGAGGCGGTAAACGCACGGGTATTCAGCATGACCATGCTGAGGGTGACGGATTCGATTCCCGGTCGGTCCAGGATCTTTTCGTAAAGGAAATTTCCTTGACTTCCTTGGGCATAGAGTATCTTCGTGCCTGCCACACGATATACACATGCAAAAATGGTCATTGGCAGAGGAAGCTCTCAGTTAATAACTGTGGAAGTGCTCATTGAAGCAGCTGAGAAGAAGGCTTTTTCCCAGTGAGGACGTTACGCCAAGAAGAGAGAGAGAGAAGTTTTGCAACACTGCTGGTTGTAGTGCTCCTTAAGGCGGGCAATTTGATAAATAACTTTAAATATCCATTATACGTATATAACATGTTAGTTTTCCCGAAAATCTAGAACGCTTAAGGAACTTTTGATGCATCGAATACGATGTGATATTACGCATAAAAAACCTTTGACATGGTCATAAACTTCATTATACGAATGGGTTGTATGGGTTTCTTCCTACATGGTATCATTCTATATACTTTCTCTCTCTTCTCTACATAAACAACTCATGTGTATTTGATCGTCATCGCTAGAACCAGAAACGGGTTGGAAATGCCTTTTCTCTACCATCTAACAATACAGTGTCAATCTGATCTGATGTTGTATGTTAGAGGGGTTGAAGGGCATTACTGGGGGTCCCTTGGGGTTTTCGACTGTTACGAGGTTTTCAGGGATGTCAAGGGGTTTCAGAGAATGTTAAAGGGCGTTACATAGAATATCAAAGACGTTCAGGGCGTTATATAGGGTATCGGAACATTTTGGGAGCGCTAACGTCAGGGTTCAGGAGCCTTTATGGGAGATTCAAAGGCTTTTAGGAGCGGTACAGGGCCAATGTGTGTGAGAGAGTTTCAAGGGAGTTTCGGGGGCATTTAAGAGGTTTTGTGAAGATCTTAGCGGCATTCAAATGCGTTATTGGGAGGGGATTTCAAAGCCATTCCAGGGATTCTCAGAGAGGTTTCAGGGAGCCTCAGATGCATTTGACGGGGGCTTCAGGGGATCTCACCGCGTTTCAGGGGAGTTTCTGGGTGTCTCAGGGCGCTGCAGAGAGTCTAAGGTGTGTTCCAGGGTATTTAGGGGAACTTCAGGATTGTTCCAGGGGGTCATATAGAGTTTCAGAGAGTTTCAGGAGGTCTAAGGGGAATCCAGGATGTCCCGAGGGCATCAGAGGCATTTCAAGGGGTCCCAGGTGGTTACAGGGGGTCTCAGGGGTGTTTTAAGGGGCTCTTGGATATATCAGGGGTGCTCTATGGGGTCTCAGGACGTTTTAGTGGCATTTCAGCGGAACCCAAATCACTAGACTGGCGCGTTACCCCTACTACACCACGACAAGACTCGAAAAAGTCTTCAAGTTCAACTCGCCTGTATAGTGAATAGGAGTAGTGAGTTCGAGTCTCACCGAGAAGACAAGTGGCTTTTTCGCAAATTCCATTCCAATTCGTTCATTTTTCGCTTTCGCCAGTACATATTTGTGTAGCTTATCTTTGGGATTTATAAAAGTAAAACTTCAAATCGGCTGGTTATGCCACAAACATCGATAATTAGTTTATTATTTAGGATCAATTCGCCGGCGCAATTTTCTCAAATTTATTCAAGAAACTTTTCTAAAACTCCATCAATGGTTTCCATCAAAGTTTTCCAGATATTTCTCCAAAAATTTCTTCAAAAATTTCGCTTGGGATTTCTTAACGATTTTTCCTTGTGATTTTTTCAGATACTCGTTTAGAGATTTTTTTGAAAATTACTTCCCAAGATTTCAACATAGATTCTACGGGAGACTCCTTCTGAAATTTCTTCGGACATTGTTTAAAAAATTCTTCCTCATATGCCTTCTGATAGTTGTTTAACACTTAAACTACTGAGGGGGTAAAAACTCCCGCGAACTACCAAGGGTCCAAAAAAAGTCGGAAGTCCAACATTGACAAGGCATTTCTCGGCCGTTTTTCAACCGATTTTAAAACTTTTTTTTGCGATGGAACCGGACAGGTTTCTAGATCATCGTCCATATAAAAAAATATGAAATAGATGCGTCTACCCAAAGTTATTAAGCAAAAGGCACTTCCTAGTTTTTTTGAGAGCGCATTTTTTGCGCACATTGATCAATAAAACAAAATTTAAAGCGATGACATATGGTTTTTTCGACTCTAAATCATGCGTACAGCTGGAGTGAACATGTTTATGCAAAATTAGTGATTTTTCAGTACACTGATGTTTTACCTTACTCAAAAAACTGCTAAAATTTTTCACATAAAATTAGCAATAAATCAAAATTCAAAGCGATGGCATATAGTTTTTTTTGTCTTAAATTGTTCATAGGATTGTACTCGACATTTTTTATGAACAATGAAAATGTTCTAATTACACGCTTATTTTGTTTTACCCGGAAAACCACGAAAATTCCATACTTTTTACACAAAGTAGTCAACAAAACTAAATTTAAAACGATAACATGTAGATTTTTAGCCTTGAAATGTTCGTAGCAGTTTGGGGGACATACTTGAAGAATAAAAGTGATGTTTTCATTACACTCAAATTTTGATTCACTCAAAAATCAACGAAAGCATCACATTTTTCACGCAAAGTGGTTAACAAAAATAATGGCATACAATGCAAAGTGGTTTTTTGCCTTTAAATTATTCGTGAAAGCGTGCTGGATGTTCTTGATGAGTAATAGTGACGTTTTCATGACACACTTAATTTATTTTACTCGAAAAGCTACAAAAATACCATAATTTTCATACAGAACAATCAATAAAACAAAATTTAAAGCCATAACATGTAGTTGTGTGGCCTTAAATTTTCCGTTACAATGTACTGGACCTGTTTTTGATAAAATTTTGATGTTTACAATACACTAATATTTTATTTTATAATAAATGTACGAAAATACCGCAAAAAAGCGAATAAGTCAAAACTTAAAGTAATGATATGTAGTTATTCAACTTTGAATTTATCGTAGTTGTTTAGTGGATTTATTTGAACAACCCTAGTGATGTTTTTATTACACTCATATTTTATTCCAGTCGGAATACTAGGAAAATACCAGATTTTTCACACAAAGTAGTCAACAAATAAAAATATAAGCCAATGCATTCTGGTTGTTTGCCTTAATTTTTTTCGTGAAATGATGAACATTGAACAACAATACCGCCTTCATGACACTCTCAATTTATTTTACCAAACAAGTTTTTAAAATACCATTATTTTCTAACAAAATAGTCAATAAAACAAAATTTAAAGCAATGACATGTAGTTGTTAGTCTTAAAATTTTCCGTTAGAATGTACTAGACATGTATTTGATAAAATTTTGATATTTACATCACATCCACAATTCGTTTTACTAAGAAAATCACGAATGTGCCATATTTTTCACACAAAATAGCCAATAACACAAAATTCAAAACAAACGCATGCAGATTTCTATGACTAATTTTTTGATACCAGTTTCAGGTTATCTACTACCTGAAAAAATACAACGCAAACCGAAAATCCACCAGGGATTTTTTTTTTAATTTGAGTCCATTTGCGTCTCCTGAACATGCAGTAGCAATCACCAAAAAATAAACGGAAATCCCGTGAAAATGAAAAAAGTTACGAACTTAACTGGTTTCCAAAGGTTATGTTAGGTTATGTGTCTTTATTAGAGAGATTTTCAGCCTTCTTTCATTCCTGTTTCTTGGGATTCCTTATCAAATTCCTCTCGGAGATTCTTTCGTATTTCTATCGACGTTTTTACCCTAGATTCAAACAGTTCTTTCCGAAAAAAAAACCCTGGAGAATATTGCAGGATTTCTGAAATCCAAATATTGTCTCCTGAAGGTTTTTATGGGAATCCTATAGATTTTCTTCCAGAGGTTTTCCCATGTTTGATCTCATTGGATTCCTCCTGCGCTTTACCCAAACAAATTTTCGTGGAATTTATTCTCTTTTCTCCTGGAATATTCCTCAGATGTTGCCGTAGAATTTCTCTTAGAGTTTCTCTCGGAATTTCTCTTGAAGGTTTTCCGCGATTTCTTCCGGTATTCCTCTTGATACTTCTCCATGAGATTTTTCCGGGATTTCTAAGGTATTTACAGAAACTATTGCTGGGATTTCAACTAAGGCTCCTGTCGGTTTTTAAAGGAGTTTTTCACGAGTTTTCAGAAGGAATTGCTTCTGTGCTTTCTCCCAAAGTTTTAAGAAATTTCAATGATTTTTTTTCTGGATTTCTCCGCGGGTTTCTACAGAAGTTTCATCCGGGATATTTTATAAAGGTTCTCGCGAGAGTTTTTTGTAGTTTCACCTGAGATTACTCTCGGAGTTTGTGCTGTAGATGCTGAAATACAGAACTCCAAACTTAAGCATTTTGTATGAAAATCGGTCAATGCGTCAAGTACTGTACTTTTCTAGGAGTGTTTCTTGGAAAACCTCCTGCCTGAGAGACCCACAATTTCTGCCATGAGGAACGCAAGAGAAACTTCGGAAGAAATCCAGAGAAGAACTGGGAAATCTCGGAAAAAGCTCTTGTAGGAAATATTTAGAAAATTCATTAAAGAACTCTGAAAATCTCTAAGAGAAATCCCGGGAGAAACTCCGGATGAAAACCAGCGAAGAAATTCAGGAGAAATATCGGAAAACTTTTTGGCAGAAATTCCAGAAGTAACTATCGGAAATCTCTAAAAATACCGAAAAAAACACGGAAGGAACTATTAATGGGAGCAAAAAAAAGAAAAACACTTTGCATGGGAACTAGGATGAAAACTTGAGAGAACTGGAAAAAGCCAAAAAAAAACTTCGAAAATGCTCCAGGAAAAAAAGGGATTCCTGAAAAAAATATGATGATTATTTGGTGGATTCACTGAGAAAATCTATGGAAGGTTTTCTAAATGAATCCTTGGAGAAATTATCAAGCAATCGCTAGAGGAATTTCTGATGAAAACCCAAAGGAATAATTCACGGAAACATTTCAAAAGTTTTCTAAAAGAATTCCTCGAGAAATAGAACTCCTAAATAAATTCCGCATGAATCCTTGATGTTTTTGAAGATATCCCTGAAGAAATCTCTGGAATATTTTTTAAAGATTTTCGAAAAAAACCCACGACAAAATATTTTGATAGAATCTTTGAAAGATATCCTAAAATATAAATGCACCTTTTGGGAAATTTCTGAAAAGCAAATGTATTTAGAATAGTTTCTGAGGCAATACCGTAAAACGGGGTAACTTTGATAGTTTTTCAGCAAATTTCCCTAATATTTTTCCATGTAACAGTATTTTTCCTGATTTAATAATTTAAAAATAGTACTGGCGTCTCAGTTATAATTACAATGTAAGGATTGGTTGTTTTAATTGTTTTAATTGTTTTGGGTGATCAATATTTTTTTTTTCATATGAGCGAGAATCACATTTTCATTTTGGGGAAACTTTGATAGTGCTCTGAAAAACATATTGAATCCCAAAAAAATATTACAGATTGCAACGCAAAGAGTATCAGCATGATGGGAAAAGCTGGTCAATTTATTGTATCAAAACATGAAGAATTTTATAAAATTATAAACAACAAAGTGAGTCACTACTCAACCTGAGTGAAAATCTAAAAGCACTAAGATTCAGAGACTCAGATATCAAAAATCATTATCTGTGTAAAAATATATTTTTTACGGTACATTAACATGTGACTATATGCTGCGCATAGTAAGTTCTCTTTATTTGAGTTGTTTTTGATTTTTTATGAACAAATTTAGAAAACAACGAGTGTAATTGAAAGATCACTATTGTTTATCAAACAAGTCTAGTACTTTTTTGCAAATAATTTCATGACAAAAAAAACTATAATGCATTGACTCCACTCTTTATTTGATGACTATTTTTGTGCAAAATGTGGTATTTTTTCCTGATATTTTGGGTGATATAAAATATGAGTGTAATAAAAACATCACTAGGGTTGTTCAAATTAATCCACTAAACTACTACGATAAATTCAAAGTTGAATAACTACATATCATTACTTTAAATTTTGACTTCTTCGCTTTTTTGTGGTATTTTCGTACATTTTTT
>NC_085136.1:271621763-271651791 GCF_035046485.1 Aedes albopictus
AATCTATCGGTGGAATAATGCCATGACCTTTTCGGTCGGAAGGAAATGGGAAGTTTGGGAAAGGTGTACGAGTTCAGATCTTGGTTTATGTCTGGATGAAATGGGTTTCTTGATTGAAAAAAAAATATTAAATGAACCTATTCCTTTCCAATTTTAAAATGATGAGAAAACTGACATGTAATTCGAGTGTCCTTCTTTATGCTATGCCCCTATGATCATCCTATTCCATAAATAGTTTATTTAGGCACCGATTATTTTCGTTCGTTTTGTTATGATGCATGCAAACTCCTAACAGAATATATAAAAAAAAAAAACAATCAGCACATACAGGGGATGGCCAAAATGTTTGGAAACTTTTTTTTTCTCTCACAAAAAAGTTCAACATGCTATAACTTTTCATAGAGTGCATCAAAAAATCTAAAATTTTGACTGTTTGTCAACCTATTATATGTGCATCATTGGTACAAATTTGGGCTCGATTGATCAATCGAAATTACAGGAATTTATAAAGGAGTACAAAAAGGAATCCTCTAAGGATTTATAGGAGGAATCAACGGAAAATATCTAGTAGTAATCATAAAGAAAATCAAGGCAGAATCCACGAGAATTTCCAGAAGGAATCCTCAAAAGAGTTCCAGTGGGAATTTCCAAGAGAATTCGAAAAACATCCCCAAGGGATTTCTAGAAGGAATCAAAGAAAAATACCCAGGAGGAATCTCTGAAGGTATTTCTGGAGAAATCCCCGAGAAAATTGGCGAAGAAATTTTGAGAGGAATCACCAAAGGCATTCCAAGAGAGAATCCCGAAGGAATTCCAGAAGTAATCCCCGATGGAATCTCAGGAGGAGTCCTCGAAGAAAGAATCCCCCAGGAGAAACCTTCGAAGGAATTGTAGAAGGAACCTTTGAAGGAATTCTAGGAGGAATCCCCGAAGGAATTCCTGGAGGAATCTCCGAAAAAAATTGAAGAGGAATCACCAAAGGAAATCCTGAAGGAGTTCCGGGAGAAATCTCCGAAAGAATTCCAAGCGGAATCCTCAAAGGTTTTTTCAAGAGGAAACCCCGATGGAATATCAAAAAGAATACCCATAGGAAATCCAGGATGAATCTCCAAAGAAATTCAAGATGGAATCCCCAATGGAACTCTAGGAAGAATCCCTGAATTCCAGAAGGAATTTTCGAAGAAATTCAAGGAGAAATCAACGAAGAAATTCATTAAAGAAATTTCGAAGGAATTGCAGGAGTAATCTTGGAAGAATTCTATGAGAAATTTCAGAAAGAATTTCAGGAGGAATCTTCTAAGGTATTCTAAGAGAAATCACCAAAGGAATTTCAGGAGGAAACCCCGTAGGAATTCCCAGAGGAATCCACGAAGGAATATCAAGAAAAATCCTTGAAATAATTGTAAGAGGGATCCACGAAGGATGTCCAGGAGGAATCCCCAAAGGAATTCCAGAAAGAATTTTCAAAGGATTTCGAGAAGGAATACCCAAAGTAAACTCCGAAGGAAATCCAGGAAGCCTGGAATCTCTGAAGAAATTCCCAAAGCAATCCCAGAAGTAAGTTCAGAAGAAATACCCGACGTTATTCCAGGAGGATTTCCTGAAGAAATTCCAGGAGAAATCCCCAAAAAAATTATAAGAGCAATCCTTACAGGAATCCCAGGGGGAGCCCCTTAAGAAATTCTGGGGGAATCTCCGAAGGATTTCCATTCAGAATAATTGAAAGATTTTCAAGAGGAAACTCCGAAGGAATTCCAAAAGGAAGCCCCTTAGGAAGTCCAGGCGGAATTCACTATGACATTCCAGGAGGAAGCCCCTGAGGAAGTCCATGAGGAACCCCTGAAGGAAGTTCAGACGAATTACCCAACATAATTCCAGGAGGATTTCCTGAAGGAATTCCAGGAGAAATATTCGAAGGAAGTCCAGGGGAACCCCTGAAGGAAGTCCAAGTGGAATCGTCGAAGAAATTACAGGAGAAATTCCTGTTGGAATTCCAGGATTAATTCCCGAAAGAATTCCGGTAGGAATCTCCGAAGGATTTCCAGGCGGAATTCTCGGAGGAAATTCGTTAAAAAAAATCCTGGAAGAATTCGAGAAGGAAATCATGAACAAATTTTGTAGAAACTCCATGAAACATCCTAGAATATCCTGGAGATATGTCCTAAGAAATTATTGAAGGAATTCCTACAAAATTTCCCTTGGGATTCCCTAAAAGAATTTATGTAGGAATTCCTGAACGAGCTTCTGGAGAGACCTCTGATGTAACTCCTAGAGGGATCCGTGAGTCCTCCTTGAATTCGCCGATACAACTGTATTTTCTCTTTGAATTATTGCCTAAATTATAGTGAGTTTGAATATCTTTTCTCTATTATGTTGCTAAATATATATTTCACTTTCAGTGCCATACAGTTGTAAAAAAACAGAGTTCTTTGGTCAGCTATTAAAGCTAAAAATTATAGAAAACACTGAAAAGTAAGAGAGCTGACCTAACCTATATTATACTTATTTAACTATTCTAATCTTATTTATTCTAGTTTTGAAGCATCAATGGAATAAAGTGCTATCAAAAATCAGTTAGTTTTTCTTCTCCGCTGATCCGGATATCCTGAAGTAATCTCAGAAGGAACTTTTATGTTCATTTATTTAGTTTACATCAAATTCATGATAATACTGAATCAACAATTTGCCGCCATAATACTCGATTTGCAGCTGCAGCTCTCCAACGTCGGTCACGCCCAACGCTCGCCAGATCACGCTCATCGTGCTCTCTGCGCTCCACGCCTTCTTTTACCAACAGGATGGTTAGCAAACACCAACTTTACAGGGTTGTTGTCCGGCATTCTTGCAACATGCCCTGCTCCCCGTATCCGTCCAGCTTTAGCCACTTTCAGGATGTTGGGTTCATCGTAGAGTGCAGCGAGCTCGTGGTTCATCCTTCTCCGCCACACACCGTTCTCCTGCACGCCGCCGAAGATCGTCCTTAGCACCCGTCGCTCGAAAACTCCGAGTGCTTGCAGGTCCTCCTCGAGCATCGTCCATGTCTCGTGTCCGTAGAGAACCACCGGTCTTATTAACGTCTTGTACATGGTACATTTGGTGCGGGGATGAATCTTGTTTGACCGCAGTTTCTTCTGGAGCCCATAGTAGGCACGACTTCCATTGATGATGCGTCTTCGTATTTCACGGCTCACGTTATTGTCAGCCGTTAGCAAGGAACCCAGGTAGACGAATTCTTCTATCACCTCGAAAGTATCCCCGTCTATCGTAACATTGCTGCCAAGGCTTGTCCTGTCTCGCTCAGTCCCACCTACCAGCATGTACTTTGTCTTAGCCGCATTCACCACCAGTCCGACCTTTGCTGCTTCACGTTTCAGGCGGGTGTACTGTTCTGCCACCGTTCCAAATATTCTAGCAATAATATCCATGTCATCCGCAAAACAGACAAATTGGCTGGATTTCGTGAAACCCCGGCTGTTGAGCCCGGCTCGTCGCATAACACCTTCCAGGGCGATGTTGAATAGTAGGCAGGAAAGTCCATCACCTTGTCGTAGTCCCCGTCGAGATTCAAATGAACTGGATAGTTCACCCGAAATCCTTACGCTGTTCTGCACACCGTCCATCGTTGCTCTTATCAGTCTAGTCAGCTTCCCGGGAAAGCTGTTCTCGTCCATAATTTTCCATAGCTCTGTGCGGTCGATACTGTCGTATGCCGCTTTGAAGTCGATGAACAGGTGATGCGTTGGAACCTGGTATTCACGGCATTTCTGGAGGATTTGCCGTACGGTGAAGATCTGGTCCGTTGTCGACCGGCCATCGATGAAACCGGCTTGGTAACTTCCCACTACTCATTTACTCTAGGGGAAAGACGACGGAAGATGATCTGGGATAGCACTTTGTAGGCAGCATTCAAAATGGTGATCGCTCGAAAGTTCTCACACATTAACTTGTCGCCTTTCTTGTGGATGGGACAGATAATCCCTTCCTTCCACTCCTCCGGTAGCTGTTCGGTTTCCCAGATCTTGACTACTAACTGGTGCAGACAGGTGGCCAACTTTTCCGGGCCCATCTTGATGAGTTCTGATGCGATACCGTCCTTACCAGCCGCTTTGTTGTTTTTGAGCTGGTGGATGGCATCCTTAACTTCCCTCAGCGTGGGAGTTGGTTCGTTCCCGTCCTCTGCTGCACCAACATAGTCATTTCCTCCGCTGCCTTGGTCCTCCGTGCCTACATTCTCTTCGCCATTCAGGTGCTCGTTGAAGTGCTGCTTCCACCTTTCGATCACCTCACGTTTGTCCGTCAGAAGGCTCCCATCCTTATCCCTGCATATTTCGGCTTGCGGCACGTAGCCTTTGCGGGATGCGTTGAGCTTCTGGTAGAACTTGCGTGTTTCCTGTGAACGGCACAGCAGTTCCATTTTCTCGCACTCCGTTTCTTCCAGGCGGCGCTTTTTCTCCCGGAAGAGACGGGTCTGCTGCTTCCGCTTCTGTCTGTATCGCTCCACATTCTGTTGGGCTCCATGCTGCAGCATTACCGCCCGCGCTGCATCCTTCTCCTCCAGAACCGCTCTGCACTCCTCGTCGAACCAATCGTTTCGTCGACTCCGTTCTACGTACCCGATAGTGCTCTCGGCTGCGTTGTTGATGGCTGCTTTGATTGTACTCCAGCAGTCCTCTAGAGGGGCCACATCGAGCACACCCTCGTCCGGCAACGCTGCCTCGAGATTCTGCGCATATGCGGTGGCGACATTCGGTTGCTTCAGTCGCTCTAGATCGTACCGGGGCGGCCGCCGGTAATGTACGTTGTTAATAACGGAGAGTTTTGGGCGCAGTTTAACCATCACCACCATAACCATAACCATTAACCATAGTGATCAGAGTCGATATTAGCGCCACGATAGGTCCTGACGTCGATAATGTCGGAGAAGTGCCGTCCATCAATCAGAACGTGGTCGATTTGCGATTCCGTTTGTTGTGGTGACGATAGGAACTTTTATGTGGGAACCCCTAAATCCTCCTGGAACTTTTGCAGAGATTTCTAAAGGAACTTCTGTAGGAATCCCTGAAGAAATTCAAAAAGCAATTTCTGAAGGAACATCTGCAAGAATTCCTGAAACTCCTGGAGGAATCTCTGAAGGAACTCCTGGACCAATTTCTGTGAGAACTCCTGTAAGAATTTCTACAGGAGTTTGATAATTAATCCCTGGAAGAATCTTCGTACGAAATTTTTGATGGATCTCCATGAAGCATTTATGAATACTCTTGAAATAATTAACAGATTAACAGATGCTACCCAAAATGTTCAGCAGATACATTGAAGTGAGCTCTGAGGCGGCTAAAAACACAAGACCAGATGCAGCAACAAGGGAGATGATGTCTGAGCAGAGATGCCAGATATACAGATTTTTCTGTATTATACAGATTTTTAGAGGTTGATATAGACAGGATACAGAGTACAGAGAAAATACAGATTTTATGATCTTGATACAGATTTTTCCTCCACATATTTTTTTTCCCTATACATTCATGCAAGATGGAGAATAAAGTAAGGAAAATTTAGACTCCAGTACATGAAAAATGAAATAAAAGTTGGAAACTTTGCTAAGCAAAAGACCTGGTTTTCTTTATGCTTTTTATTCTTATATGTTGAATGAAAATAATGAGAAAACTTACGAATAATGTTTTCGTTGAAAATTGAAAATTATGACAGTTTTTTTTTTAAATAATAATATCAAATCGAACCTGAGAAGAAATAGCCAGTACACACCTTTTCAAACAACAATAAAATTATGTTGAAGATAAAAAATCGATAGAGCTTTTGGAAACTACAGAGAACGAATACAACCTGCAAAAATATGATGCATCGAATGTAGTAAAAGGAACACTTCATATGTGATGAAAATATTTTAACATTCTCAACGTTACCTTGCGGATGAAAAGAAAAGAATTGCGAACGCGAATTGAACTCAGGTCCTTTGGGTGTGAATATCACGCCCTAGCAATTTTGCCCATCTTAGCTTGTTGAAGCATAGAGAAGGCGGCATGGAAGGGTTTTTTTTTTCTAATTTCGGTAAAAGGCGGAGAGGCGTCTAGTGTATGGAACACCGGTAATGAGAAGGGATTTTTTTAAGAAATTCTTGCAGGGATTCCTTGAGAAATTTCTAGAGGGCATTCTTAAGATATTCCTTGATTAATTTCTCCAGGAATTCTTATGAATAATTTTCTATGGGTTTCTTCTTAACTTCCAGCAAGTAAAACTTTACACACTCTTCAGGAGATTTGTTAAAATCGATTTTTTTTTGTAGACGAATAACTCCATTGATATCTCCATGGATTCTTTGAGAAATTAATTCAGGAATGTTTCCAAAGAATTGCTATGAAAATTCTTCAAGAAATACCTGAGGAATTTATTTCTGGGATCTTTGCAAATGTTTTGTAATGCGTTTTTCCAAGGATTTCCCGTAATGTTTCTCCCGGTACTTCTTCTATGATGTAAAAAAAGAAAATCGGGTTAAGTACTGTTCCTTTCAATTCCACTAAGAATTTGCATCCCTTGACAGATACGTATTTCGACCTCAACTGTAAGGTCGTCTTCAGTGTCTCGCACTTGACTCGACTGGACTTGACTGAAGTCGAGTCAAGTACGAGATACCGAAGACGACCTTACAGTTGAGGTCGAAATACGTATCTGTCAAATTGCATCCTAGTGCATCTTAGTGAAATTCAAAGGCACAGTATTTAACCCGATTTTCTTTTTACTTACCACTAACTTTACTTTACTTAAGGGTTAGATTTCTTTCAGAATTTTCTGCTTAGATTTCTTTAGAAATTCGTATGTGAAGATATATTTATCCCCAGAGATTTCATCAAGATTTCAACATTTAGAAGTTCCTTCATGGAGTATACCTGAAAATAAATAAAAAATCTGAAATTCTTCAAGTAAATTATTCACAAATCTTAAAGGAAATTGTTCGGAAACTCTTCCCAGGGATCTTCAAGATTTTTTGAGAAATTCGTTCAGTGATTCCTGCAGAAACTCCTTCATGTTTTTTTTTAGAAAAAATTAAAAATAATCTTGATAGACTTCTAGAGTAACTCTATCAATGAAAGAATCCTAGAGAAACTTCTGCAGTGATTCCTGGAAAATCCGTGGAGGAATTTCTAAAGAAATCTTTTTAAAAAAATGCAGACATTGTAGACAGAAGTACTTGTGGATTTTTTAAAGAAATCCTTCTTTGAGTTTCTAAAGATTCCCTGGAAGATATTCTGAAGGAATCCTTGGAAGAACTGCTGGAGGTACTTCTGAAGTATTCATCGAAAAAAAACTAGTTCAGTTTATGAAGAGATTTCTTGGAAGAATATTTTTGAGAACCAATAAAGAAAAAAAAAGAGATTTTTCAAGGAATCTTTGAGAAACCTACAAAAACAAGAGAACCCTCTACAAATATGCTTTGAAACATTTCTAGTAAAATTCTTTGATTAAAGCTTATTAGTAGTTCCAAAGGATTCTCCCAACAATTTCTACAGAACTTATTGTTAAAAAAATCTTTTGGGAAAAAAATGAAAAAAAAAATCCCTGAGGAAGGTCTGAACAAATCCAAAGCAATTTCTAGAGGAATACATCAAGGAACTATTGGATAAACTCCTGGAGGAACTTTACAAAAAAATCATTCGAGAATTTCTAGAGAAATTTCCAAAAAAATCCTGAGAAAATTTCTGAAAAAATGGAGTAATCCTTTAGGTAGAAATTCAAGCAAAAATTTCTGGAATGGTTTTTGAAGATTATATTTTATAATCTCTCTATTTTTGTATTTGTATATTTTAACTTATGCTAGTTCTTCTAACAAACTGAAAGTTTCTAAATTTCTGATAGAATCTCTGAATGTTTGTTAAAGAAAAATATCTCCTGGAATTGCATTTTTCAACATACGTGAGAAAAAAATCATGGAGAAACCCCTGGAGAAATTCATTGATAAATTTTCGGAGAAATGCTGTAGAAAAACTCCTGAAAAAAATTTGGAGGAACTTCCCCAAAAATATTTAAAAAATTTATTAAGAAATACAAGCATAGCTTATGTAGCAATCCCTGAAGGAATTTTTTTCTTAAATCATTTAAAAAATCCCATGTGGATTTTCGAAAAGAATTTCTGCGGAAACCCATGTACCAGTTTCAGGATATTTTTGAGAAACTCCCAGGAAAGTCCCAGGGAAAATTCTTGGAAGAATCCCTGAAGAAATTTTCACAGAAATCCGGCGACGTAAAAGTTCAGAATTATTAAGAATAGACATATTTATTTTACTATTCAAAACCATAACGTTCGGCTATTTACACCGTTTAGTGAAAACTTACTACAAATAGAAATGTTCGTGCAAAAATCGGGACAGAAACATTTTGTGTCTTGGTGTTTTTTTGGCTTTCAGTCGCAGTTTCTAAATACAGACAAATACAGATTTTCTAAAATCCTGATACAGATTTTTGGAAAAATCATATGACATCCCTGTGTCTGAGTGCCGCAAACTGACCGGGCGCTGGAGAATAGGGCGAAAGTGACAAGGGATTATGATGTTTAGCAAAGTCGTCGTCGTCATCACAGTTGCGTAGGTGGCGGGCGGGTGTTCATCGACCGACCGGACCTTGTTTTGCCCTCAAGGGCTTTTCCTCGGTGGGATTGTTGCTGAGGTGCGCATTGATATTGGACATATTCGCGCATCTATCCAGTGTTCCGCACTGTAGTATAAGGAATTTGAACTACGATCACGGCACGGCAGTGCCCAGTGTCCCCCTAGGGGACAAATGAACGAACAGCGGTCTTGACCATTTCAGATAAAACCTGATGGAAGTTGCGCAAAATTACTTTGGACTCGACTGAAAAATGGAAATTTATCGCACATTTGAAGAACAGATTTTAATTAGTTGGCACATTTATAGGTGCTGCAGAGATGACCGACGCGGCGTCCACCATGTGCGCGGATGGTTAAACAGAGGCACTTGCAGTTGGCACAAGTTCCAAGCGGCCGATGATTATTACATATCGCGGTGCTGCGAGTTGCTCTAGGTTATACCACAGACAAACGGATGCTTTATTATTATTGTCGAACTAAAGTTGAGTGTGTTATCAGTAAATCAAACAACTCGGAAAAATTGGCTTTCTCAGTCTTGGACTATTCAAAACGGTGAGTTTTGCTTTGCCCGACGTTTCGGCTCTTTTATTCGGCTTTTAAAGAGCCGAAACGTCGGGCAAAGCAAAACTCACCGTTTTGAATAGTCCAAGACTGAGAAAGCCAATTTTTCCGGAAGTAACAAATTTCCAGTCGCACTCACCCAGCTAAATCAAACAATTCTACATTAAAAGCATGCTTTCAAGATTCCATAAATATCACTTAAGGTTTTCAATTGTCCATTAAATCCAAATAAATTAACAATAGACGCTGAAGAAGGACCACTCCAAAGGACGATACGTCGGAGAGTAAACGCTCGAGGCCAAAAAAGTAGAATTCGTCCATTTGTCTGCGATAATCCGTTCTTTTCTGGACTGACTCTTCCACTCATGATGCTTGGGCTGTTGATTTTGTGTATTATTAATTGCCCACGCGAGGATCGATAATTTAATTTAATTAAAGGTAAGCCATTTGCGCTGCCTAACGAGTAGTGGTGAACCGTTCGTTTAGTGTTTGAACCGAATCACGACGACCGTGAGGGGAGAAAAGTGCATGCGCCGCATACATGCGCGCGGTTTGGTGGCTCCTGCTGATCAACGCTGCTGCTCTGATCTGCTGACTGTCGGTCGGACTGTTCAAACGTTGTAATGGCAAATGGCGCGAAGAAGCGTGTTTACATCATGTGCCAATGTGTCGGAGGTGATTTCGATTATAGCCTGGTAGAATAGGCTTGTGAGTGGACTTAAATTGGTAAAGTCTTCAGCTGAGATCTGCAAATATTTTTGACTTGATAAAAATTGGTCAATGGTTGAGAGGATACAGAATTTTTGAAGTGGTAGTTCCAACAAGTTCTAGATTTTTATACCAAAGTCCCCACATTTCCCTACCCGAATCGCAACAGTTTGCCAGGTTATAATTTGTATCGTGATCGTCATGCAACGCACCTCCACTCCATATGTCCGTTAGTTTAATCGGGGAATTATCCAGGCAGCGTGCAACAACATCACCCTCGCAAAGCCTCCGTCGATGGACGATTTACGACATCGGTTCCTCCCGCGCGCTCTCGACTTCAAACTCGGCAGGTCCCTGTCATAAAGTGCACTGTACAATGTACATACAGTGCAGTGTACGTACACCCCCAACTTGAGTTTGATTCGGTCGGGCAAGACATTGCTGGATCACAGCAGGATGGCGTACTCGGTGGATCCACGCGATCCACCACTGACTGGCCTGGCACATTCAGCTCTGGCTCAGGTTGGCAATTATGAAACGTTGTACAGCTCCAGAAGAAGGTGGTCGGTGATTTACGGGGGCCAAATTTTAATTAATTGAAATCGGGAAATGCACTGCTGCGGTAGTATTTGGACGTCGCGAACTTGCGTGTGACTTCGAATGCTGCCGTACGCTAGGTGTTTGGAGTCAGTCGGTTGGCAGGTGTTTGAAAGTTTAGTAATTTTTGGTGGCATTTTTAACCCAGAAAGATTTTGAAAATTAGAGACGATCGACATCTGCAAGAGAAAGAAAAATACATCAAGAACTAACTGCATCCTAAAATCTAACAGCATCACTAAGAATATTTCATATTTCTGATGACAAAAGTGCATTCCCAGCTGATTTTTTTTTTATGAGAACAACGCCAACAGCTTGGCGCCAAAAAATAATTTTCAGATCATCACTGCCGTTCTCCGAATAATTGTCCAATGTATGTACCCAAGTAACAAAATCAATTTTATAATGCTTTTCAATAATTCTCCATCACCTATTCATTAAAACCAAGCATAAACCAAATTACTCTTCATAAATATGTCAAAACAATCATAAACCCGCCATAAGACCAAAGAGGCCCATCCTAAGATAGTTTTGGAGAACTCATTTTAAGATTCTCTTAAAACCTGTTGTATTTCACAAGTTGTCCTCTAGGCGAATTGGTATTTCCTTGTAGAGCTCTTGGAGTGTACCATAAAACGATAATAAAATTGACTGCTTCTGACAGCTTCTGTTGCTGCTGCAGGTTTCATGTTGCAGGAAAAGTAACATTGACTAGGGGAAAAACTTCATGAAAATCAATGATACAACTTTATAATTGGAATTAGATTCTAACATAAAAACCTGATTTAATCCACCTATGGTGAACAGAACCCTTCTTACACTTATTAAAGTTATTGTTGTATTATTTGTATTTAACATATTTATTTTGTCTAATAAGGTATGCGCACAGCAAAATCTGGCCAAAGTAAATCAAGCAGTAATAATTCATTCCAACTTATTCCCAAACCAAAAGCAATTCATCGTAAAAAAGCATTAATTTACTTTAAATCAACATCAAGACATTGCTGATTTGACTTGTTATATCCGTCATCTCGAGTTTTGAGCTTGAGTCCTTCCGTAAAGTTTTGCACAGTACCTTCGACCGCATGCCAAGAAATTTTTACCACCTTTGTGTCAAAATCAATCTTATTTTTCGATGAAAGCTGTCGTTCTTGACATTTTTTGAAGGTTCCAATTCACGGTTACTCAATATTTTTCAATTGGGTTGAGTTTTGAAGTGTATGAGATTTTACGTTTTTTGGAAAAATGCAGTACAATTTCTACATAGTTTTCTGCATACAAACGCAAGCATTCTCCGCCAAAAACAGGGGACAAAAATCAATTCAAATCAATACACAATATCTAAGCTTTTGAATAAGGGGTGCCAGCCATTTTTCCCGACATTTCCCGTAGTGAAAAAGATGATTTGCTGTACATGTATTTCTAAAAGTTCGGTTTTTCAAACCACAAATTCATATTGTTGACCAAACTATGTATTCCTTGCCAAACTTCGATTTTTTCTTGCTCTTAAGTTGATCTGCAACCTTTTCAGGGTCTAATGATATACAGAACCGAATACTTGAAAGCTAACTTAGGTCTGCGGGGACGGTCGCTTTAATGTACATTGTCAGATTTTCAGCACATTTGTGCAAAAACTTTTCGAGGACTTGTTGTTCCCTTGACTCTATTTTAAACACAATGTCAAAATATATCCCGGAGTAAATATTTTTCGATTCCTTACACAATAAGCTTTCATTTGCGAGATCGCCACGATTCGTTGAAAATAGAGAAATTTCTATCCAAAATGCGGTGGCTAGATTTTGCTGTGTGCATACCTTAGACCAAAAGCTCTACAAAATATTGTGGATTTGGCATCTAGTAGATTGGTTTCCAAAATAGCATCATGGACCATGGACTAAACTACCAAAAATGCCAGATACCTCCTAGAATCTTGTATGGAATGTTTAAAAAATAGCTTACATATTCTGGAATATTGTATCTTTTGTTAACTGCCAAAAGATCTTGAATCGATTAACAAATGGGTAAGAAAATCAGCGAGATACACTTTGTCTAATATCTCTCAATCAGTCGATTAAATTAGCTCCGAAGTACTTGGTATTCATGGTTATGGTGTAGAAAGGACAAAAATGATATATCTACTAAGTTAATCAGTTTTATCATTAGCTAGTTATTTTGGCTGTCCGGTTCTTGCATTTTTCCCACAATATATAAATTCAAAACTTTCATTTAACATATTGTTAGTTTTCATAGAATTCCTGTGTATTTGTAATTTGTTATTTATAATTTTGTTGAAAACAATAACCTGCTAGTATACACTTTGTATGAGGTCAGCATTATTTATTGAAAAATAATTTTCCATAGACTGGTCAAAAACTCATGCAAGATAACAAGTGAATATAATAATAAAAAAAAAATTATTCAAATATTCTTCGTAAGATATCTCAGTAATCAAATGTCTAATCGAAATAAAATTTGAGGGCCTTTTACAAGGATATTGTAGCTTTCATTTAGTGCT
Source organism: Aedes albopictus (assembly GCF_035046485.1). Classification (NCBI taxonomy): domain Eukaryota; kingdom Metazoa; phylum Arthropoda; class Insecta; order Diptera; family Culicidae; genus Aedes; species Aedes albopictus. The sequence goes on from NC_085136.1 coordinate 271,634,763, forward strand.
TAGAGAACCACCAAATCCACTATTGGTTGACAGATGGCTAAGATATGTATTATGATACACTTGGTAAAAAATCTCAAAAGGTTTAGTTGTATAAATCCTAAGTCCTCTTCGAAAGATATCTCTGTAACCAAATGTCCAATCGAAATAAAATTTCTGGGCAATCTACTAGGATGCTGTAGCTTTCATTTTATGCCAAGAGAACCCAAATCGATTGACAAACGGTCGAAATATTTATTATGATACACTTGGTCAAAAATCTTAAAAAGTTTAGGTGTGTGACTGATAAGTACTTTTCAAAAGATATCTCGGTAATCAAACGTCCAATCGAAAAAAAATTCAATAGCGTTCTACTAGGATGTAGTAGCTTTCATTTGCTTCCAAGTGAACTCAAATCGGTTGACAGACGGCTGAGAAACGTGCGTGACTTTTTTTGTAACGCACATACACACACACACACACACACACACACACACACACACACACACACACACACACACACACACACACACACACACCAGGGCAGCAGGGACAGGAGTCCAGGGGCCTGACGAACCCCCCCTTCTGCGAGTCGGGTGGAAGCTTGGGAGTCTTCCCGAAGCGAAAACCGTTCACACACCCGTGTGAATTACCACCTTTGGCGCTTCCTTCGGGGAGTGACCGGGCTTCTGGTCTCCAGACAGCTCAAGAGGAGGATGCCTAGGATGTGGCGGGGGTTCAACAGTGGGCTCTGTTGGATTCCCATAAAAAGCCACACATCTGCAAGCAACTCCGTACAAGCGACCTGGTACCGCTTCCAAAGTGCCTTAGCCCAAACACCCGGCGTGCCAACCGGCACATTAGGATCGACGCCAGTAAGACCCTAATTATGGCAAACTGGCAGCACATGGACATGGACACGAGCAAGGAATACGTATATACTACCAAACGCTACAGAGCTGACAACCGTACTATTCCACTACCCTAGTAAGAATGGGTGACACCTTTCCGAAACGGCGAGTGGGCTAATGGTATGGTTGCCCCCGTCCCGTTAAAACCTTGGCAGGCCTCCAAGTACGTTCCGAACTCGGCACCTTAGCCGGTGGAAGTAGGCTCAGTTGAACATTCCTGACTAATGCCGATCTGGCTCTGAACACGGTTCCCCATAAAGGACCGTGTCAACCCTAGCATGGCCTCACTGCTTGCAAAGATTACCATGGGATCACGACGGCAACTACTTACGACGGGCGAAGATAGCGGCTTGGAGGGGGGACCCAACCAGATGGAGAAGAACAACAATCACACAACAACGGAGGTAGCAGATGATAAGGATGCGAGCGCATTCCTAAGGAGCAGTAGGTTGACACGTTCGCCGGTAGAAGCTTTTAGTATCGCGGCAACGGATAACAGCAGCACGCCACGAGGTGGGCAACATGGACTGTTCGGAGCAAAAGGGGTAACGAGTCAAATGTCCACACCAAGCGGTAGCACTAAAGGAGGGCCCCCGGTGTCTACACCGAGCAGCAGCACCACTCAAGAAGGCCTACAACTTGCGAGGCCCAAGGTGTCAATGGTGGAGTTGAACAGGAAGGTCATCGAGCTGCACGAATACGTAAAAGGCCGTAACAACGTGCACACTGAGATTAAGCAAAGGGTGTCGAGCCTCAGGTATGCCGTGTTGGAAGCTGACCGCGAGCACACAGCGTTGCGTAAGAGAGCTGAGACTGCTGAAAAGGCTTTGAAGCTGGCTTTGGAGCAGATTGCGGCGGTGGAAGCATCAACAGAGTTACAGGAGACGCCGAAAGGGCGCAGAAATAAGAACTCGAACAAGCGGGATAGAGAAACACCAGGCGAGGAGGAACGCCCGAAGAAGACAAAGAATGTTCAAGGTAGCGAGGAGTTGAGCGACGAGAGAGCCAACAGCGATTGGAACGTCGTCAAAAATCGCAAGGAGAAGAAGAAAAATCAGCCCAAAAAGGAGGAAACGAAAGGGAATAATCGGATCGAAAAAGGTAGAAAGCCGGCTCGAGACGAAAGGAGATCCAAAGAGAACAGGCAAGAACGCCGTCTGCCCCATCGAGAGAAACACATGGGAGACGCCCTGCTGGTCAAGGCAAACGACCAACAGTCGTACGCAGCAATCCTCAAGAAAGTCCGAGAGGATCCGGAGTTGAAGGAACTGGGTGAGAACGTGGTGAGAACCAGGCGCACTCAGCAAGGAGATATGCTCTTTGAGCTGAAGAAGGATCCGGCGATTAAAAGTTCTGCCTACCGAGAGCAGTTCGCCAAGTCATTGGGCGACCTCGTCGGCGATGGTGGGAACGTGAAAGCTTTGTGCCAGGAAGCAACGATCGAATGCCGATACCTGGACGAGATCACAACAGTGGAGGAGCTTGGGCGTGAACTGAAGACGCAATGCGAATTGGGAGAAGAGGTTCTAACGATCCGTCTGACGAAGGGGTACCAAGGCACACAAACAGCGATGATTCGACTGTCGGTGCCTGCGGCTAGCAAATTGTTGAAGGTAGGCAAGGTACGAGTTGGGTGTTCAGTGTGCCCGCTGAGGGTTGCCGCCCGAATAGCAAGGAGTGACCGCAAACGGGTGTTGAGATGCTTCAAGTGCATGGGCTTTGGACACATGTCGGCCAACTGCAAAGGCCCAGACAGATCTGAACAATGCAGAAAATGCGGAGAGAAGGGACACTTTGCGAAGGACTGCTCGCAAGCGCCAAAGTGCATGCTCTGCACAGCGGAAGAAGGAAACGTCCATTCGACGGGTGGATACAAGTGTCCTGCATATAAGAAGGCGATCGCAGGTCAACAGTAATGGAGATAATGCAGATCAACCTGAATCATTGTGATACCGCACAGCAACTGTTGAGGCAGTCAACAACGGAAGCAAAGTGCGATGTTGCGATTATTGCTGAGCCGTACCGAGTTCCTCTCGGTAACAACAACTGGGTGTCAGATAGCACGGGAACGGCTGCTATACAAGTGATGGGAAGATTTCCAATTCAGGAAGTGATTGCAAGCACGTACGAAGGTTTCGTCATCGCCAAAATCAACGGTATCTTCATATGCAGCTGCTATGCACCCCCAAGGTGGACAGCGGAGAAATTCGACCGGATGCTGGAGGAGTTATCCGACAAGCTGGTTGGACGTAGGCCAGTACTGATCGGCGGAGACTTCAATGCGTGGGCCGTGGAGTGGGGTAGCAAGCTAACCAACGCAAGAGGTTACAGCCTGCTGGAAGCACTAGCGAGGTTGGAGGTACAACTGTGCAACGTTGGCACCGTAAGCACATTCAGGAAAGACGGGCGGGAGTCGATCATCGACATTACCTTCTGTAGTCCATCGCTAGCAAGCAACATGAACTGGAAAGTAAGCAAAGAGTACACCCACAGTGATCACCAGGCGATCTGCTACAGCGTTGGCCAACGGAACCCTACGGCCATGCAGAGAAACAGAACATGCGAGCGAAAGTGGAAGACGAAAGCCTTCGACAAGGACCTCTTCGTTGAGGCACTCCGTTTGGACAGTGACACTCCAGACCTAGATGCGGTAGAGCTAACAAGAGCGATTACAAGGGCATGCGACACTACAATGCCACGGAAACGGGAGCCAAGGTACAGACGACGTCCTGCGCATTGGTGGAACGAGACACTCGGCACTCTCCGTGCTGCCTGTCTAAGAGCCAGAAGACGCTACCAGAGGGCAAGAAACCTCCCGGATAGGGAGGAGCGGAAGTTAGCGTTCCAGGAGGCCAGAGCCGCATTTAAAAAGGAGATAATCGTGAGCAAGTCGAACTGTCACAAGGAGCTATGCCGAGAGGCCGACGCAAACCCCTGGGGTGACGCGTACCGAGTCGTGATGGCAAAGATTAAAGGTCCAGCGACGCCAGCAGAAATGTGTCCAGACAAGCTGAAGGTAATCGTGGAGGGTCTCTTTCCGAAGCACGAACCAACGACGTGGCCACCAACACCGTATGGTGAGGAGGACGAAGCAAATGCGGAAGCTCGGCAGGTCTCCAATGTCGAGCTGAAGGCAGTAGCGAAAAAACTGAAAGGGAACAAAGCCCCGGGTCCGGACGGGATCCCCAATGTGGCGTTAAAATCGGCGGTCCTAGCTTACCCCGACATGTTTAGGACGGTGATGCAGAAATGTTTGGAAGAAGGCCACTTCCCAGACATATGGAAGGTGCAGAAACTGGTTTTACTGCCAAAGCCTGGAAAACCGCCGGGGGATCCAGCATCGTTTAGACCGATATGCCTGTTGGACACACTTGGGAAGCTGCTGGAGAAGGTCATCCTTAACAGGGTGGTGCCGTTCACAGAAGGAGAACGTGGACTGTCACAGCTGCAGTTTGGATTCCGGAAGGAAAAGTCGACGGTGGATGCTATCCGGACGGTTCTGGAGAAGGCCGAGAAGGCGTCAAAACAGAAGAGGAGAGGAAACCGGTACTGCGCCGTAATCACAATCGACGTCAAGAACGCGTTCAATAGCGCCAGCTGGGAGGCCATCGCCGTAGCGCTGCATAGAATGCGAGTTCCAGACTACTTGTGTCGGATCTTGAAAAGTTACTTCCAGAACAGAGTCTTGGTGTACGACACTGAAGCTGGGCAGAGGAGGATGAAAGTGACGGCGGGAGTTCCACAGGGCTCCATCCTCGGGCCAACGCTGTGGAACGCTATGTACAACGGAGTGCTTACGTTGCAGCTACCCACAGGCGTCGTGCTCGTGGGTTTCGCGGACGATATCGTGCTATCAGTAATAGGCGAGACACTGGAAGAGGTGGAGATGTTGGCGGCAGAATCGATCGGCATCATCGAAAACTGGATGGATGGAGTCAAGCTAAAGATAGCCCACCACAAAACGGAGGTACTTTTGGTGAGCAACTGCAAGGCAGTGCAGCGAGTGGAAATCTCCGTCGGAGAACACGTAGTAGCGTCGAAGCGAGAGCTAAAGCACCTGGGTGTGATGATAGACGATCGGCTAAACTTTAATAGCCACGTCGACTATGCCTGTGAAAAGGCGGCGAAGGCGATCAACGCACTGTCGAGGATTATGCCAAACACCGGTGGTCCGAGAAGCAGCAAGAGGCGGTTGCTAGCTAGTGTGTCATCTTCGATACTGCGGTACGGAGTCCCAGCCTGGGGTGCGGCGCTGAAAACAAAGCGAAATCGGATGAAGTTAAACAGCGCGTTCCGGCTCATGGCCATGCGAGTAACGAGCGCGTATAGAACAATATCGTCGGAGGCAGTTTGTGTGATTGCAGGGATGATCCCGATCTGCATCACCTTGGAGGAGGACATCGAGTGCTATGAGCGGAGGAGGACCAGCCAAGTGAGAACGTTGGTGCGAACGGCCTCAATGACAAAGTGGCAACAGGAATGGGATTCCACGGAGAAAGGGAGATGGACCCATCGGCTCATCCCTGATGTGTCGACTTGGGTGAACAGGAAGCACGGAGAAGTGAACTTTCACCTAACCCAGTTTTTGTCTGGTCACGGCTGCTTCAGGCAGTACCTACATCGGTTTGGCCATGCCGCTTCGCCCTTTTGCCCGGAGTGCGAGAACGTGGAGGAGACACCGGAGCACGTAGTGTTCATCTGCCCCAGATTCGAGGAAGTAAGAAGATCGATGCCGGCATTAAGCGTGGACAACGTCGTCGACGAGATGTGCCGCACTGAAGAGACGTGGAATGCGATCAGCAGGGCAGTCACAAAAATGCTGACGGAGTTGCAGAGGAAGTGGAGGAGCGACCAGCAAGCTGGGATCGCTTAAAGAGTAAGTGCATAGACGATGAGCACAGTTTAGAAGCGACAAAAAGTGCATGAGCACTATAACAGAAAAGCGCATGAGCGCATTGCCCCCCCTGAAGCAGTCGCATCAGTGGTACCAGGGGGATTGAGACATCTAGGTGTAGCAGAGTTTTTCCAATCGGTTTTCTCTGCTGGGGAGGTTGGGAGGAAAAAAAAAAAAAAAAAACACACACACACACACACACACACACACACACACACACACACACACACACACACACACACACACACACACACACACACACACACACACACACACACACACACACACACATACACACACGCACAAATACAGACATTTGCTCAGTTCGTCGAGCTGAGTTCATTGGTATATGAGACTCGGCCCTCCGGGCCTCGGATCGAAAGTCGGTTTTTCGAGCGATATTTATACCCTTCTTATGGGTGTAAGAAGGGTAAAAAGGAATACTTCCCAAGTGTAATAAGAGTGTCAACTGCCAAACGAAATTTATCGTATATATTTATGTTGCAAGATACTTCCGAAAATTGCAACGCGCTTCGATAATAATGTTGACCAAGTTTAAGAAGTATTACTGAAGAGTACTACTATCAATTAAATTATTATTGTCGATTTATGAAAACTCCTCGATCTTGATGAGAAGTTATAAACAAGCAAATAATACCATCGCACCGCGATGGATTGTGTGTTATAATGTGAGCCGGCAATCAAAACTGGGCTCCCTCATTTATAAAATTTCTTCTGCAGCCCGGGATCGCTGTCAACCGGGAGCACCTGTACCGGCAACCATCATTGATGCAATGCAGTGAAACGTTCCTCCGGCCAGGTAAGAATTTGGTTTTCATTATGTCGGCTATGAAATGTAGTCGGATGAAATGATCACCGATTACACGGGAAGCGACGTCAAATGACCAAACCAATATCTTTTCGGATGTCAGATACGGAGGAGCTTGACAATGCACCGCGTTAAGGTTTTCGAGACGCAGGTCAACTAGAATATGTAATCAAGCCCGTGCACAAGGGGGGGGGTTTTAGGTGTTAAGCCCCTCCTATTACCGACACTTCATACACTAGGCGCCCCTCCGCCTTTTGCCAAAATTGGCAAAAACCCCTCCCTTGGCGCCACTTCTGTGCACGGGCCTGTATGTAATGCTTTGATAAAACTTGTAACCGTTCAAGAATAATCACGAGGTTTTTGAAACAAGATGGCTTAAGCGCCACTCCCGAAACTCGAGATACCACCTGTCGTTTTGACTTTGCCCGACTTTGAAGACTTTTCCCTCAGGGGACTCGTGAACGGCTTCACTATTATCCAACGAACCCGGAAATACGACACCTTACTCTGCCCACTTTCGATATAGAAAACCCCGACCTAGGCTCTTTCGATTCGTTCGCTTGGGATAGACGGTGGAAGTTCAGAGGGTCAATTTACCTCAACCGTAAAGATTTAAATTATTGTAAAAAAGTAAATTTCAATTCAACTATTTAAAACGGATTTATTCTAAAACTTTCACAATTGCAAACTAGATTTCATTAACGATTCGGAATAAACTAATTCGGGTTGGACCTTTTATTTACACAAGTTTACGGGTTGGAAAAATGGAAACAATCATGGCCATGAAATAAGGTTTCCACGTACCTGCGCAGGTTTTGTTACCCTGTATTGTTGTCTCGTCGTCCTCCGACGACGAACGGTTCCGGCGCTTGCCGGAGCTGGACAAGGGATGCCTGTTGCGGTGGTAGATCCCTGTAGCAATGACGATGAAGATGCTTGGCCGCTGTCGCTGTAGTGATGGCGGCAGCGATGAACTCTAGAGCTCGGGAGTATCGCCGAAATATCGGTGCGGAGGAGGTGGAGGCTGGACGGAAGGCTTCCGATTTGTCGATTCCTCGAGAGCTTTCGCTACGACGGATTGTCGAGCTTCCCGGGTTGTGACCGTCTCCTCGGGTCAAAGAGCCAACGTACCCTTCGCTCGGCTTCTCCTTGTGGGTTCCACCGTACGTGATGAAATGAAACTCCTCGCCTTCGGATAAGATCCGGTCCTACGCACGACACTTGGCTACGTACGCGGACCGTGCTCTCGGTACTCTGTCCACTAGGGGGTTGTAGCGTGAGGTGGACTTTAACGACGGTTATTGGCGACCGCCGGAGAACTTCGTTCACTATCTAACGAACTTCACCTCGCTCCGTTTAGCTACCTCGAAAGGCGGGCCTTTGCGGATTCCCGAGCTCAAAAATGTCCGTCCGTGTATCTCGGACGAGAAGGGCGCCAGGGACGCCACGGGTAACCCCTAATTGACTCCGCTTGTCACACAAATTGATTCCAGCCCGTACAATAAAAAGCGCCTTGGCGCTGGAAATAGTCCAACGCGAACAGTCTAAATTAGTCACTAGTAAATTTAAATTCCTTAAAAACTACTTTACCTTTTTGTACGAATCCAAAATACGAAACGTAGAAGAATCGCAAAAATAACCACGGTCTATCTGACCGGAAACCACGTACAATTTTACTAAATTAACGAAAAAAGACACAAAAAACCGTTTTAAACACTTTCCACGAATTCACTTTTTTACACGGTACGGAAACGAAGGGCTCAGATTGATCTGATATACTGCACTTATCGATACTTAAAAACCGCGATTACTTCCACACACCAGCCTTATGATGAACGAAATGATCGAGCTTTGGTCAATTTTCCCTTAGATAAACTTCTTAAACAATCCCCTATTATTCGAATAATCGCGCCAACGAAGAATTCGAATGGCGATCTAAATTATTGGCGCATTCCTACACGGAACCGCCAAACTACCCAAAATTGAGTTCTTTTGACGCAATCCCATAGTTCGGCCCAATAAGCCAAATTTGAGTAAATCGATTAAACTCACACTAGGTAAATTGCCTTCACCTCCAGCAAAAACATTTACTTAAGAGTAGGTAAATTCAACCCAAGACCCCCCCTCATTCAACCCAAATTTGAGTAAACCTGCATTGGCTTATTGGGCTCAAGGACCCCCATTAGGTAGATGCATCTCTGTTTGTTTTTGACAACATCGGTTAGGAAAAGAGGGAAAACAACCTAATTTTGGGTAACTAGTTTATTCGATATACTCAGCTTTGAGTAAAATCGACCCAAAAATTAGGTAGTTTGATTTCTCCGTGTAGGTTCGTCAAGATGGTTTACATGAGTTATGTACACGGAGAGGCGAAACTACCCAAAAGTGAGTTCTTTCCACCCAACTTCGGGGTTGCGTGCGTCAAGCCAATTTTGAGTTGATGGAATCGATGTTTTTGTTGGGTTGTTCCCGCTTGCTTCCATGTGAAAAAAATACCTAATTTTAAGTTTTTTTCCACCCAGCCGAAATTTTGACTAGGTTGTATTCACTCAAATTTGAGTACTGTGCTAGAAACTCAGTTTTGGCTTGACGCACGGAACTGCAAAAGTTGGGCTGTTTCTCTCTTCACTCTCTGACAACAACAGAAAGAGCGCATGAAAAGGGAGATGAAAAAGAACTCAAAATTGAGTTTAAAAGTACCTAATTTTGAGTTTTTCAGTTTCTCCGTGTATGTTTAGGAGCCATCACTGCACTCACTACGTCATTTTATAGCATCTGGTTTAGCCGAGACACAAACCAACATACACGTATAGCTCTAGTTTCTAATTCAAACGAGCAAAGTCAAGACGAATTTGAATGTCGAATCTAATCTAAACAGTTTTATTTTATAGCGATAATTATTTTATGGCATAATTCTGTAAATGAATTTAAAGCGTAATTTTACTTAAAAAGAGAAAAACGTCAAAGCGTTATTAAAGCAAAATATTTACAATAAACTAATCTCAAAGCAAAACAATTTTGCTTAAAAAAAATAAAAAAACGTCAAAACGTTACAAACTATCATAGAAACAAATAAAACCAAATAGAATCAAGATTATTACTTGGGATAGAGTTTCCTACACAACATGGTGAAGTAATGTGTAGAACGGCTGATCATGAATTTAAAATATGTTTAGCTCTGTAATACTTTTTAAGAAAATATTTATTATCTTATTCACGTTTTCGGTCGTCTCTTCTCTGTTTTCTTTTTTTTTGTGTCTTGTTAGTCACATCTGTGTTTTATGTTTTCTCTGTTTTTTTTTATTATCTCTTATGTCCCCCTTCCTCTTTTCTGCATTCTCACCCTTCTTTATCTTCACAACTGTTTTTTTTTTCTTGTTTTTTTTATGTTTTTTTTTAGTTTTTCTGATTACCTTACTTAATCTTCTCTATCTATCCTCTATGTATCTCTAGAATGTTTTCAAGCAATTCTTACGAACTCTGCCAGTGACTTCTACGAAGAATTCTCTGGAGATTTTTTTTCCTAGAGGTTTCGTCAGGAATTTCTCCTGTGATTTCTCGGTATGAAGGCCTCCAAGCATTTCTTCAAGGAGAACTCCTGAGCAGGGTTGTTAACAGTCATAGAAGCTGAAGCAGAATCACTGACGACAACGGGTAGCAAAAAAATTTCGTCACCGAGCCAGCAGCAGCAGTTTGCTGGTCGCGACAAAATGGTTGGCCGTTTCTCTTTATTGGCATTTTCGTTGGGTTACTTGTTCCAAACAGGGCAGACGAACAAAGCAGCCTCATGAGAATGGTTGACGAGAAAAAAAAATGCAAAAATGAATCCCGTCTTCATTCGGAATCGAACTAAAAATCTTCGAATTGGCAGTACAAGAAGCATACCAACAGAGAAAGAGAAGTCTTTTCGAAAGGAATCAAAAAAGAATGACGAAAACTACAGCTCCCTGTTTTATTTTCGTTTCAACCTAATCGTGGTTTCTTTGTCAGTCGCTGATAGCGATGATCATTTTTTTTATTCTGGCCAAAGTCTACGCTCTATACAAATTTTCAAATTTTTGTATGGACAAAAGTCTACAAAAGGGAAGGAGGGGGGTGTGGTCTGAGATGACCAAAATTTGGACTACGTGGTTTATGAACAACCCCTTAGCTAGCTCACGTCTTGTTCGATTGATCGTTGCATCGAAATCGTTGATAGAGCGATGACGGTTCATGCTCCAAGCTTTCGACCGTCCTGTAACCCGCCCATCTTATTTCGCCCCATCATGGCCCCCTTTACACCACTCACAATGGCTGCCCAACATGTCCTTCTGCGACGCCTGGTGGTGAATAGCGGAACTATTTGCCGCGTTACATCACAGTGGATGTTGGTTTGTGTCCAGGTGTAATATTCAAGCACTTGCTTGGATACATGTTACACAACAACGATACACAAAATCACGACAATCTTACAAATCTTGGACACTTCACTCACCACTGATTACATGCTTGATGTCAAAATTCAAACTACCCGAACCGTTCTCTTCCTCTCAATATGTTATAAAGACTCAACCTCAAGTACACATGGTCAAGCATTTGACAAAGAATGAACTAATCAAACATCTGTTTGACATTTAGGAAAATTCGATCGAGTCAAACAAGATGTTTGAGCCTTTAGACAATTTAATTGATAATCGAGAAACAAACATAAAATAAACCGATTTTGTCAGCCCAAAAAACCAGCCGGAGGCTGACAAAATCGGGTTATCACTGTCTTTCCCACACTCTTCATCGATCATTCCTCAAATCTCACTATTCACTATTCATTCTTCGCTCCGCACTACTCATCTCTCACTCCCAGGGATGCCAGATGATTTTTTGAAAAATCTGTATCACTCTTTTCAAAAATCTGTATCCTATACAAAATTTCGGTGAAAAATCTGTATCCCATACAAAAATAAAATAGCCCCTCTAGCTGTATTTCATATAAAACTAAATCTGTATAGATGCTCAAAAATCTGTATAATACAGATAAATTTGTATTTATGGTATCCCTGCTCACTCCTCTCTTCTCATTCCTCACTTCTCTCTTTCTCTGTTTACTGATAACTGCTCACTGGTTACTCTTAACTACATACTCATTCCTTCCATCGTTACACCTGGAAATCACCACAGCAGACGGAAACTCAAATCGACCACGTTCTGATTGACGGACGGCACTTCTCTGACATTATCGACGTCAGGACCTATCGTGGCGCCAACATCGACTCCGACCACTATCTGGTGATGGTAAAACTGCGCCCAAAACTCTTCGTCATCAACAATGTACGGTACCGGCGACCGCCACGGTACAACCTAGAGCGACTAAAACAACCGGATGTCTTCTCAGCATACGGGCAGAATCTCGAAGCCGCGTTGCCAGATGAGGGCGAGATCGATGAGGCCCCTCTAGAGGACTGCTGGAGTACAGTGAAAGCAGCCATCGACGACGCAGCCGAGAGCACCATTGGGTACATGGAACGGAATTGACGGAACGAATGGTTCGACGAAGAGTGCAGAACGGTTTTGAGGGAGAAGAACGCAGCGAGGGCGGTAATGCTGCAGCAAGGGACTCGACAGAACGTGGAACGTTACAAACAGAAGCGGAAACAGCAGACCCGCCTCTTTCGGGAGAAAAAGCGCCACCTGAAAGAAGCGGAGTGTGAGGAAATGGAACTGCTGTGCCGTTCCCAAGAAACACGGAAGTTCTATCAGAAGCTCAACGCATCCCGCAACGGCTTCGTGCCGCGAGCCGAAATATGCAGCGATAAAGACGAAGGCCTTTTGACGGACGGACGTGAGGTGATCGAAAGGTGGAAGCAGCACTTCGATCAGCACTTGAACGGCGTGGAGAGAGGAGGCACGGGAGCCGACGCAGCGAAGGACGGAAATGAACCAACTCCCACGCTGAGGGAAGTTAAGGATGCCATTCATTAGGTCAAAACCAACAAAGCAGCTGATAAGGATGGTATCGTAGCTAAACTCATCAAGATGGGCCCAGAAAAGTTGGCCACCTGTCTGCATCGGCTCATAGTCAGGATCTGGGAAACCCAAAAGCTACCGGAGGAGTGGAAGGAAGGAAGGGATAATCTACCCCATTCACAATAAAATGAAACCATTTGGAATGTGAGAACTTCAGGGCGATCACTTTTTTGAATGCTGCCTACAAAGTGCTATCCCAGATCACCTTCCATCGTCTGTCACCTAAAACAAATGAGTTCGTGGGAAGTTATCAGGCCGGCTTCATCGACGGCCGGTCGACAACGGACCAGATCTTTACCGTACGGCTAATCCTCCAGAAATTCCGTAAATACCAGGTAACAACGCATCACCTGTTCATCGACTTCAAAGCGGCATACGACAGTATCGACCGCGCAGAGCTATGGAGAATCATGGACTAAAACGGCTTTCCTGGGAAGCTAACTAGAAGCAACGATGTACGGTGTGCAAAACTGCGCAAGGGCTTCGGGTGAACTATCCAGTTCATTCGAATCTCGGCGGGGACTGCGACAGTGTGACAGACTCTCATGCCTACTCTTCAACATCGCTCTGAAAGCTGTGATTCGACAAGCCGGGCTCAACAGTCGGGGAACGATTTTCACAAAATCCGGTCAATTTGTGTACTTTGCGGACGACATGGACATTATCGACAGAACATTTGGAACGGTGACAGAGCTGTACACCCGCCTGTAAAACGCGAAGCAGCAAAAGTTGGACTGATGTTGAATGCCTCAAAAACAAAGTACATGCTGGTAGGTGGAACCGAACACGACCAGATCCGTCTGAGTAGTAATGTTACGATAGACTGGGATACTTTAGAGGTGGTGGAGAAAGGAATTCGTCTATCTCGGATCCTTACTGGCGGATGACAACAACGTGAGTCGTGAAATTCGGAGGCGCATCATCAGTGGAAGTCGGGCCTACTACGGGCTCCAGAAGAAACTGCGGTCGAAAAAGATTCACCCACGCATCAAATGCACCACAAAACTCTAATAAGACCGGTGGTCCTCTACGGCCACGAGGAGGACCTGCAAGCACTCGGAGTTTTCGAGCGACGCGTGCTAAGGACGATCTTCGGCGGTGTGCAAGAGGACGCTGCACTTCACGGCGAACCCAGCATCCAGAAGGTGGCCAAAGTCGGAAGGATATGGTGGGCAAGGCATGTTGCAGGAATGCCGGACAACAACCCTGCAAAGCTGGTGTTTGCTACTGATTTGGTTGGCACAAGAAGGCATGGAGTGCAGAGACCACGATGGGCGGACCAGGTGGAGCGTGACCTGGCGAACATTGGGCGCGACCGAGGATGGAGAGCGGCAGCCAAAAACAAATAAATGTATGTATGTCGGGCAGTCTCCGTTGATAGCGTTGAGGGACACTTAAATCCTTTACACAGGATTTCGACGTATTTTTGTTTAAGTTTGAACATCTGTTCTCTGTGCCTAATTGTAGATTAGCCCAGGGCAACCCGTCCATAAATTATTTTTTCACATTTTTTTCTGTATTTATCGTGGAAGGGCCATTATTGCAGAAGTTCATATTATGTGTTCCGCACGAATTCTCCTAAGATTCCTCCGAGAAGTAGAATGCCTTCTTTCTCATGTACTATTTAAGAATTTTCTCCATGATTATCTACTAGGGATTCCTTCTTTAAATCCTCGAAACTAGTTAACGATTTTTTTTTTCAGATTCTTTAGAAAAATCCTATAAGGATTGCTACAGAAGTTCTTGCAGGTTTTTTTATATTTCTGAAAGAATTCCTTCAGGAATACTACATGCTGTTCAATAAGTTCGGATAAACCATATAAATTGAAATAATTTCACATCTGTAATACAGATTTTCAAAATAAATGAATCTATTGAAAGGTCATACAACACTGATCAAATACAGCATATGGTTTTGAATAGCATCTTTTTGTACTTTCTTTTTGTAGCCTTAGATGTATCCAAAGTTTGTTAGCTCCTTCACACTGGAATAATTTTCGAAAAGTTGCTCATGCTACAGAAGTCAAAAACTTTGACTTTTGAGTTTACATCTCACTATACTGAATTAAAGTAACTAAATTAATAGACAAAAGCTTTACGCTGCTATTTCAGTAATGATATTGCGATGAATTTAGTGTGGTCAAATTTTGCTTGTTTCTATGAAAAAAGCATAAATACATTATATAAAGCCAAATTTGGTCAAAATTTGCCACAATAGGGATATAATCATGCTTTATGGTAATGGGCTACCACAGTAATTCACAATAAGGTTCATGATCGATCGCACCTATCAGGATCTCGTTGATACGGATTGCAGTAGCGGTGATATTAAACATGCTTGCCTTACTCCAGCGATGACCCGATTGGGATCGGGCAAAACACCGTTGTGCATGCAGAAAACTGCCTCGTACTGTGATTCAATGAGAGTGATGTTTTTCTTAGGAACATCTGCAAAGACCTAAATATTCCCACGCCTTCCGATATTCAAAGTCAATTCAACTGAAACAAAAATGCATTTTCACCCCACATTCCCAACAGCTGCCCGGGGGATTTTAGATTCAATTTTCATCGTAGGGTCTACCTACCTCACGCGCGGCATATTGGAAGCAACGAAAATCGCACCATTCGTTACTGACCTAGTTTTTATAACCCATCATCGTCCGGTGGTGGCCGGGTGCGATCGTGTTGCACCGCGTTAGGTCCGGTCGGTGTGATGCAATTTCAATTACGCTTGGGACAACGATGGGTAATAAACCCGAAAGAATGATATAGAACCGCGACATCATATTGATCGCGCTGGAACAAAGATTGTTTATTTTTGTTTCGAAATCAAGGCGCCGAATTGGCCGGGTAAGGTTCTGAACTCAGGTGAACCTTAGCTGGAATGTTCTGAAATTGAGACACCGTATTGGCGGCATACGGCGCCGGACTTGTTTTGCACTCGATTTGTTTTGACTTCGAGTAAACTGAAAGAAAAGAATGTGGGGGTATAATTTCAACCAACATCCGCGGCCGGGGGCCGGCTAGGGTTCACTGTGCCCAAGTAAGGTACACTTCAATAACAAAGCGGGTGCTTTGTTTTGGAGAATTTGGTGCCAAATTCCAAAGACGATGAGGATGATGATGGTGACGATGATGATGATGGGGAGAATGATAATGACGTCGATGGTTGGTTCAATTCTTTCACACACCCAAGCCTTGTATACGCTCAAGTGAGGCGGGGCTAGAAGATGTAGGCCTTGGTGTAAAGATTCTCAGTAGGTTTTGTGCGAACACGCCCAAGTCAGGCGTGGTTAGGAGATTTAAGTTTTTCGTTGGTATTAATATTCTTGGTAGGGCTTGGGATACGCCCAAGATAGAAGAGTCGTGATGTTTTCAAGAAGAGAAGGATTTTAATCACGATGAGGACAAGTAGGATAGGTAGAGGTCTAGGTTTTGGACTTATTAGTATTTTCATTTGGTAGGGTTTTGGATACGCCCAAGTAGGTTCGGGCATTGTTAGGAATTATCATGACATCTTCGGCAAGACGAGAATGATCGTAGGAATTTTAGACACGCCCAAGCTGATTCGGGTATTGCTAGGAAATTTAGGCTATAAATACGGAGGCTTTGGCTTCAGTCGGGGCAGTCAGTGAAGACAGTTCGTAGAGAACAGTCAGTTGTCGAGAGTTCGGTGACAACGTTAACGCAGGCAGCACATCGGATAAGTCTTGAGCTCCCATGTGGGACACCTCTAGATACTGTCCAAATAAAAGCTGTAGGTAGGACGTAGTAGTCGAGTCAAGAAGAAGCTGGAAGTGTCTCTAGTAGTTCGGTGAAGAAATACAGATAATGTTAAGATGATATAAGAAAAAGTGAACCGTTGTAATATAAGATAAGTGATGGTTTGTGATACTTCAATATAGTTTATTAAAACTGTGTCGGACTGTAATGAAATGAAAGATATCACATTCCGTGTAGTGTTTAATGCAGCCCCTGGACGGTACAGGGCGCTTCACATCCTTGTATCTGCGGGCTCCCCCCATGTTTTCGTGGATGAAATGACAGAAAGTTATTTCATAATCAATTGAAACCAGGTTCTCTAGTCTCACCTACTTATTTTATATTGCTCCAAGTTGATAGGATCACCTTGCAGAGGACATTGAGATTGATGCACATTAGCGTTATGACAAAACCCCCACCCTTCCCCACAATTATCGTATGCAGTCAGGTCAAACTTTACTGAGAAACCTTGCATTTAGTTGGCCGGAAAGGTCCCGATATGAGGATTGCTTTGGATATCTGAATCTTATAACTCCAACTTGGAGTCTCCAAGTGCAGCACATTTAAAATTTACATGACATAAGATATTGGTGGCAGCATGGAAAAGTGATTTACACATAAAAGAACGCTAAAGAATCGTGTAGCCAATAAGTTCAT